>NC_056733.1:1376562074-1376612074 GCF_019279795.1 Protopterus annectens
AGGAAACTATCGCCCCATTAGCCTGACAAGCGTGGTCTGCAAGGCCATTGAGCGTATCATCTTGGAGCTTAAAAACAAAGACATAGGTAACCTCTAAACCCTGCACCCCACTCAGTTTGGGTTTGTAAAAGGTAGATCATGTCTACTAAACCTGATTGACTTCTTTGAAGCAGTCACTAGAGCCGTAGATGAGGGCAAGGTAGTGCACACAGCCTATCTTGGCCTCACCAATGCTTTCTATACCATCGCCCACTCTGGAATTATACATAAACTCACTAAACTTGGCATAAATCCCTATGTCACTAGATGGGTGGCCAACTGGCTTCCTGACAGAACCCACACAGTAAAAGTAGCCGACTCCAAGTCCGACTTCAGACCAGTGATGAATGGAGTACCACAGGGTTCGGTCCTAAGTCCTCTCCTGTTCAGCATCTACTTCTCTGAAGTGCAGGCCAACACAGATGGTCTTTGGCTAACAGAGTTCGCAGATGTCTGCAAACTGGGAGCCCTAATAGAATTGCCTAATGATGTAAACATACTACAAAAGGGCCTGACAGAGACAGATGCTTGGTGTCAAAGTCATGGACTCAAGCTCAATGCCAAGAAGTGCATTGTCATCCCCTTTGGGAAAAACTCGGTACCCATGAACTACCACATAAGCAGTAGCTCACTAAACACTGAAAGTGTGATAAGAGACCTCTGGACACAGGTGGACAGTAGTCTCTCCTTTGATAACCACATCGACAAAGTAGTCAGGAAATCTTTCTACGTGGCACACATCATCACAAAATGGTTCTTATCTAGAAAAAAGGAGTTCATTGTTCCTCTCTACTCATCCCTCATCAGACCCACTATAGAGTACATAGCCCTATTTGGAAAGGCTACATAAATACCTCACTGAGTGGATTACTGGCCTCAAACAGATGCCATACACAGACCATCTCAAAAACCCCAGCTCTACTACATTGCATATCACCTACTCAGAGGCGATCTCTGCCTAACATACAAAGCTATGTCAACCCCAGAGCTGTTTGACATGCTACACTTAAAGAAATCCCAATCTCTCTGAACCACATGCTCCAGGGACCTAAACCTTGTCACCACAATAAAAAACATACTGGAGGGAAAGATTCCTGTCCCAGAGACTTCTCATACTCTGGAACAAGCTACCCATTCATGTCAAGCAACACTCCCCATTGGCCCCCTTTAAGAAAAATCTTGACAACTGGATGGGAAATTGAAAATTCATCCTGGGGATCACTTCTGTGGCACTGCTTCACAGGTTGCACAGGAAAATAATTTTCTTGGGTGGCAAAAGCCAGGGAACCTTTTTGGCTAGGCTTATATAGGCCCCAGGTCCGATAGCCTAGTCCCTACCTATGAAGTTATGTTGAGCAAGGGCTCTGGGTATGGTTCCTGACACCCTTACTCCATGGTAAAGCTATAACTGCTATTCTAAATTGTTTGATACTGATTGCTTAAATTATAATACTGTTAAAAATTGTTTGTTAGAATGTTTTAAGTTAACACCTGAAGCTTATAGAAACAAATTTCATGAGCATAGATGCAAGACAGATGAAAGTGTGTGCGAATATATTGCTAAACTAAGAACTTATTTTCATAGATGGTTGAGTGGGTGTCAAGTCACCACTTTTGAAGGGTTGACAGACCTTTTGGTGCAGGAACAAGTCCTTAGCACTTTGCCTAAGGGCATGAGAATCTGGTTGGCAGATAGGAAATGCAATACCGCAGATGACTTGGAGAAAAAAGGAGGCCTATACCTAGCAAGCAGGGCATGACTGCACAGGAAAGGGATACCCAGTGCTGCTCATGGGTCTAAGGGAATCCATGGTGGGCAGCCTAGACCACCCCAACAGAGTCCGCCAGTAGCAGGGGAAACCATTAGTCCAGGTACATGGCCAGGATCAAGGGTTAAATGTTTTAAATACAACCAGTAGGACCAAGCAGCATGTAGATGCACATGGGGGCATGGTGGGGAACAAAAGAAGGGAGAGCCAGTAAATGGGAATAAGAAAATGCCAGCAGTGAGTTGTCTGGAGACAACAAGGGTACCAAACTATCTCAAGAGGTTATATCCTATCTTACTAAATTGGAAAGAGGTCACTGCTAAGAGACACACAGCCTCTGCACTAATCATTGTGAAGCTTGCAATGGTTAAAGAGGAGCACTACTTGCTTGGGCAGTCTACTCCAGTCAGAGCTATGGGGGGACCCTATTCCAAATACCTTTGGCTAGTGTTTACCTTGACTGGGAGGGTGGAAAAGGAAGCCAGCAAGTAGGTGTGTTTGAGTCCTGATAGGGAATGATTTTGATAATGCAGTACCTTGTGTGCATGCAGTGACAAGAAGTCAAGCTTGGAGAAAAGCATGTGGGTCTGGTAGCCTGGAGTGGGACCCAAACAGACCGCAGACTTGAAGCCAGGACTGGTGTGGTGGTTACTTCAGGGAGTGAGCTACCTTGTAGCAGTGATACTGAAGGTAAGTCACAGCTGCCCGTGGATACTGATGTTCCCTTGGACAGAGTGACTGAAAGGGCAGAGGTGGGTAATAGTACCCAGGCTGACAGTGAGGCACCGCTGTCAGAGAATGTCAGACTTCCTGTGGAAGGGGAGCTGGGAGGGGTTAGAAAGAGAGAGTTGAGACCAGACTCAGCTCTCAGACCCTACATTACAAGGCCTGAGGGAGGTGGCTAGTGAGGCACCTGATTTCCAAGGAAAGGGGAAATCTGTGTACTGGGACAAAGGGTTACTGTATAGAGAGTGAACCCCTGAGCGAGGGCTAGGGGATGAGAGAATACAGCAGTTGGTTCTGCCAAGAGCCTACCATCTGGCACTTCTAGCCATAGTCTATGCTATTCCTTTGGCAGGTCATATGGTCATAAAGCAGACCAAGAGACATATTATGCAGAACTTTTATTGGCCTGGGATTTCCAGAGATGTAACAGGGTACAGCAGGACCTGTGAGCAGTGCCAAAAGGTAGGCAAGGCAGGAGACAAGGGGAAGGCTGGTTTGATGCTTTTGCCTGGGATTGAGGAGCCATTTCAGAGAATAGCTATGGATATTGTTGGACCTCTGAGAACCCCAGGTTCCACAGGGAAAATGTATATCCTAGTGGTAGTAGATTATGCTACCAGATAACCTGACACATTGGCTCTGTCCTCCATTGAGACAAAAAAAAGGTGGCAAATGCTTTTTTTAGAGATTTTCAGCAGGTTAGTTTCCCAAAAGAAATACTGACTGACAGAGGTGCCAATTTCATGTCAGGCCTGCTGGCTTGTCTGTGGGAGAGCTGTGGGGTGAAGCACCTATAAATCACCCCATACCATCCCCAGACTAATGATCTGATTGAGAGGTTAAACTCTGTATTCAAGACTATGCTACAGACATCTGCAGACCAGTTTAAGAGGGAGTGGGACAACTATTTGCCCCGTCTATTGTTTGCTTACAGAGAGCTGCCCAAGGAATCAATGGGTTTTCACCCTTTGAGTTGCTGTATGGGCATAGGGTTAGGGGATCTTTAGATTTGATTTGAAATGAGTGGGAGGGTGACTGTGAATCCCACAAGGAGTCTCTTCTAGCCTATGTCCTAACCCTCAGGAGAAGACTCAGGGAGCTCATGGGGTTGGTCCGGGAGAACCTGGCAAAAGTCCAACAGCAGAAAAAGTTTTTGTATGACAGGAATGCTCGAGCTAGAGAGTATTCTGTAGGGCAGCAGGTAATGGTTCTCATTCCTGTCAGACACAACAAGCTGCAGGCAGCTTGGGAGGGACCATTCAAAGTGGTAAATAAGGTCAATTATGTTAACTACATGGTAGAACTCTTAAGCAGGAGGCAGGGGCACAAACTGTACCATGTTAACACGATGAAACCTTACCATGAGAGGGAGGCCCTGGTTCTAAGTGTTTGCAGTAGGAGGCCAGAGCAGTCTGATGGGGATCTATGGCTACAGGAAGCCAACCAGCAAAGTCCCAAATTATTATGATGGAGCCTAGGATTGCAGGCAAATGATAGGATAGTGCAGCACTGTACATGGGTCAGCAATGCCAAGGTAGCTGGAATCTCAAGACAGGGAATGGGGTAGTGTATTCCCAGATAGGCTCACCCTCTCAAGCAACATTTCTCAAGAGTCACTTAAAAAACTAGCTTGAGTGTTCGTAGGGGGGGGGGGGGTGTAACAAAAGGAGACACTGCTAGCCCAGTTATTTGAAATTTTGTAAATGATTATATGTCATTTGATATACTAATATGATTTATATAGAAGTGGGACAGAAGGAGATACTGCCAGCCCAGCTATCTGGAATTTTGTAAATATTTATGTGTCATTTGTGAATATCAACATGATGCATATGCTTGTGCTACAAATGTATTAGAACTGTATGTCATATAAGATGGTTTGTAATGGCATGGGTGCTGAACAGATATGTTGTAGAATACTCAGCTTAAAGATGTCTTCACAGTGTACCCTACTAGAAAAGAAAAGAAATGTATATAAACTATTGTAACTGTGTAAATGTATATGTTTTAACAATGGGAACTGGCAAATAAAAGGTTAACTTGCAAAACTACAGAAAAAATAGTTGAAATTAAATTATTTTATAACCATGTAATAAAAGGTCTGTTATCTTTCAGTTTCAATGCAACAGGAGACATGATGTCTAGAACTGGAAGTTTTTTGTATTGTCTTTAAATGTGGAGAAATGTAAATTATTTTATGATTTTCACCATTAGCCAAAAGACCTACTCAGGATTCAGCAAGCTCTGTATGGTGTGCAGTAATAGTGCAAGAGCTGCTGCATGCAATATGACAGACGAGCGATCCTGGAACAAGCTCCCAGGACATGCACGAGCACTCCTACACTATTCCAACATGGACACCACTGCTATATGCTAATTACCCCATTTGTTGGTGAAAAACATGCAAATTAAGTGAATTAGCGATCCAGGAAGCAGGATGGCATCTGTGGAGGAATAGCATAACCTGCAAAAATGTATTTGTTTACTAACCGAATACATTTCTGCAAATTACAAAACAGAGGCATGACAGCTCCAAAGAAAGCATGTATTCAATGTAGTAGGCATGCCAATGGCCAAATATATGGCCATTGGCATGGAAACTTGTTGCAAAATAATAAAAAATAACGTTTATTTTCAGCCATTTAAGTGTAGGGCAGTGGTGCGAAAACGGGATCAGCCCGAAAATAAGAAAAAAGTTGGAAATAAGTTTTTAAACCCAAATCAGCATTTTGTCACGATAGTCAATGGCATGCATAAAACAACAATACCAGGGAATAGTGGTTGCTAAGGAGGAAGGCTCAGTGTGCGTGTGGTAACTATGAATTAGAATTCTGGTTTATGCAAATGAGGGGATTGATACTGAATCACAGATTTCCTCTTAGTGTTAGTTTGCACCCAACCGTGTAGATGCAGCAACACCATGGTATAAGTATAAGAGGTAGATGACCTCATAAGGGGGAGTGTCACACATTCTGTAAGCTTATTGGAGCTCTGTGGTCCATGTTTGCCCTTAGCTAAGCACAGCTAAGGAAGGGGGTGTGTGTCTGAGGCTGTCTAACAGTGTTTATATTGCCTAAGTATATGTCACAATGTCCACCTTACAAGGACAACAGATGTCAAACACCAGAGAGGCTGGTGTAGACAATCCATAGCCCTACATGTGACATTATTGGCTTAAGTATTGGTGTCATTCAAAGGGGATCCAATGCCTGTCAGCCTGGGATGACATGCTCGACAAGACATATTGCTTCACTAGGGATGGCTTGCACCTGTCACCCCTGGGCTTTCGGATATTGGCAAAGGCTTTTGCCACCACCATAGTGCCTTTTTTAGGCAAAGCTCAAAAAACAAACCCACCTCCATAGGTGTCACAAGGGAAAAGAAACTAATGGTAATGCTACTCAATGCCAGAAGTCTAACTCAAGATGCACGCACTCGAAACTCTCCTCAGCATGGAGAACATCGATATCCGTGCAGTAACAGAAACCTGGTTCAAGGCTCCTGAGAGCACCCTAGCACTACCAGGTTATACCTCATATCATACTTTTCGGCCCCAAAACCCAGACCAAACCACAAAAGGAGGGAGAGTATCAATATTCGTCAAAGATACCCACACTTCCAGGTTGGTGGCACAGCACGAAGCATCGGAAACTATCCATTTGCAACTAACAGTGGGTAAAACTGCCTTCCAGTTTATAGCCTGCTACAGACCACCCTCCCAAGCCCAAGAACCCCACTCGACCTTCCTGAGAACACTGGAAAATATGAAGGTCTCCCCAAACACCATTATATTTAGCGTCTTCAACTAACCAAACATAGACTGGGAGCATTACTCTAGCTCCAACACCCTAGCCCAAAGGTTCCTAGAATTTCTAAACTCAAATGCTGTGGAACAACTTGTTACCACTCCCACAAGAGGGGAAAACATACTGGACCTGATCATCACCAACATGGAGACTCTATGCTCCAGACCAGAAGTGTATCCCTCACTGGTAATTCAGACCATAAATTAATCTCACTGGATATCCACATCTCGACCCCAACCCCTGCCCAGAAAACCACAGTAAAAAACTTCTCTAAAGCAAACTTCACACTCCTCAAAACTGAGGTGGAATCCTTCAAAGCCCCCGGGCCTGTGGAAAATACGGCCCAGACTGCAGAATCCTTTATAAACGCATTCTATGAACACCTTCAGGAATGCATCGATCATGCAATCCCAAATAAAACCAAGACCCAATCCCCCAAAGGTAGGCGTCCTGTCTGGTGGACCCCAGCCATTAACAAACTATACAATAGAAGGAGGAAGCTACTGTATGATAGAGCAAAATACCTAAAAGGGAAGGCATCTCTGATCAGTATTAGCAAAAAACTACGGGCACTCATAAAATCATCTAAGGCCAGCTTTGAGAGAAAAATTGCACAAGACACTAAAGATAATCACAAGGCTTTCTTTAGTTATTTTAGGAACCTGGGTGGAAACTCCCAGATATACTCAGAGTTAGTCCAAAATGATAAAAAATACACTGAACCCACAGACATTGCCAACATCCTGGCTGACAGGTTCAGCGCAAACTCCCCCCCCCCCAAAAGAGCAATTATCTATCCCAGCAGAGTGCTGCCCCCCTGACATCTCAGATGCTCAGGTGAGAGCCGCCCTCTCCAAAGCAAAAAACACAGGATCAATGGGACCAGACAGTGTCCCGGGCTGCGTCCTACATGAACTCCAAGAAGAGCTGAACCCCAACATAAAGCTACTGTTCAATCTCAGCCTTACTACAGGATATGTACCCAAAGAATGGCATACAGCAACAGTGGTCCCTCTCCACAAAGGTGGTGCCTCAATGGATCCTGGAAACTATCACCCCATAAGCCTGACTAGCTTGGTCTGCAAAGCTATGGAGAGGATCATCATGGATCTCATAAATAAAGATATTGGGGACCTGCAGACACTGGATCCTACCCAGTTTGGCTTAGTTAAGGGCAGATTCTGCCTCTCAAACCTGGTTAATTTCTTTGAAACAGTCACTAAGGCCATTGACGAGGGGAAGGTGGTCCACACAGCCTACCTGCACCTCGCAAAAGCCTTCGATACAATACCCCACTCGGGCATCATAGATAAGCTATCCAGTTTAAATATAAACCCCTATGTCACTAGATGGGTTGCAAACTGGCTCAAGGACAGAACCCACATGGTCAGAATTGCTGGAGCCATGTCAGAATCCAAACCAGTTACAAGTAGTGTCCCACAAGGCTCAGTCCTGGGACCTCTCTTGTTCGGCATATATTTCTCAGAGGTACAGGCCAACACGGGAGGACTGTGGCTGACCAAGTTTACAGATGACTGCAAACTGAGCGCCATAATCGTCCCTCCAACTGACACAAGCATCCTCCAAAAGGGTCTCATAGAAACAGATAACTGGTGCCAGAGCCATGGCCTCAAGCTAAAGCCAAAAAGTGTATAGTCATCCCCTTTGGCAAAAACAAAGTGCCCACAAATTACCACTTAGGTGGTAATCCATTAAGTATGGAAGAAGTAATTAGGGACCTGGGGACACAAGTTGATAGCAATCTCTCATTTGACAACCACATGGCCAAAGTGGTTAGAAAAACCTTCTATATAGTCCACCTAATCATGAAGGGATTCACATCTAGATCAAGGGAGGTCATTGTGCCTCTTTACTCATCCCTCATCAGGCCCATAATTGAATACAATGCCCCTTTTGGGATGTACCTTACCCGACACCTGCAGCAACTGGAAAGACACCAAAAGTACCTCACCAAGAGGATCAAAGGGCTCAAACAGATGCCATATGCTGCCTGGTTAAAGAAACTCCAGCTCTACTCGGTTGCATACCGCCTGCTTAGAGGCGATCTGTGCCTGACGTATAAAGCCATGTCCAACCCAGAATTAATGGACATGCTGCACCTCAGAAAATCCAAATCCCATCGAGCTACACGCTCGAGGGACTTGAACCTCAACACTGAAATAAATAGGACATGCTGGAGGGACAGATTCATAACCCAGAGGCTCCCTTCACTCTGGAATAGAATCCCAGTCCAAGTTAGGCAGAGTCCCTCACTGACTCTCTTCAAAAGAAATCTTGACAAGTGGATGGAAGATTGTAGGTTTACCCCGGGTATCATTTCTGTGTCACTGCTAAACAGAGGCACAGTAAACTAACCTCAAAAAAGGGCATAGTAAAACATTTAAAATGGGTGGCGAAAGCCAAACACACTCTGGCTAGGCTTACAAATGTCCTAGGGCAGATAGCCTAGTATGAACCTATGAACTTATTATGGATTGGTGAACAATATAGGAAACCCTTCTATTAGTCAGAGAACACTCTCCACCCACGTCTCATATACAAACATGCTTGGCTAGGCAACAACCACTATAATGGTAGTTCCCTGCATAGTGCCTCACAGATAGTAATGATTGTGTGATTGCAGTGTACTACATGCCTGTTGACCACAACAATGCCACTGACATCAGAAAGTACTGTGATGTGTTACATCTCCTGAATGAGTGTGTGTTATCCAGCAAGTAAAAGGACATGGTACCCTGTTTCATCCCCACAGTAGGCAAATACATGCTTACAGTGGCCCTTTTGCTATGTTCCCCACTGGACACCTGCAACAACTGTAGAGTCTGCAAATGTAACCCACAAAGGGAATGCTATGCCTTATACACATGCCCTGTATGGAGAGATGCCACTAACTCCACTGAATACCTGTATCATGCTGTCAATATAGGTGCAAGCACAAACTCAGTTACATAGTCAGGTCTCACCAAATGAGGTCAGGAATGCTACATCAGAAGATAACAATACGTCCACACAACATTCCCCAGAGACCTCAAGTACACTTCCACATGTCAAAGAACATACGTGTGGTTCATGTGCAAAACCCAGACACTGTCCATGTTATGGAATATAGATCACATACATGGGAAGCAGTGCACATCATTGGCCACCCACAATAGTAATCCAGATAAGTGGATGGTGAATACAATACCCAGCCCTGGGGACCACTCCAGGGACTACACCCCTGAGCCACACTGGAGACTACTATCATGTGGCCTGATGCCAAAGTATTCCCTTTGCCTAGCCTTGTACAGCCTTCAGGCCCATTCACCTACTACACACCTGTGAAGCAATGAACCTATATATCTCAGTACTGACAAATGTGTTTATGTGTGTGTGTGTGTGTGTGTGTGTGTGTGTGTGTGTGTGTGTGTGTGTGTGTGTGTGTGTGTGTGTGTGTGTGTGTGCATGTGTGTGTGTGGAGATGAAAGATTTTGAAGCCATTCACACTCATTACACCTCCCATTGCCCTACTTCAGCATGCCTGCTGATGTCATTCACCTTGAAATAACCCTCTGGCCATGTTTCAGCCATATAAGCTCTGTGGCACTTGCAATAACTGCATAATACTGTAGTGTAGCAAATGAGTTAGGTAGGAGTTCTGATCCTGCCAACTGGGATAATGTGTGTGTGTGTGTGTGTGTGTGTGTGTGTGTGTGTGTGTGTGTGTGTGTGTGTGTGTGTGTGTGTGTGTGTGTGTGTGTGTTTTTGTTGACACCTGATTTTATGGACATTCACACTTATTACGCTTTCCTTACCCCTTTTTTAGCACTGTTGCTGATGTTGCTCACCTTCAAAGATACCTTTGGACAGCATTTTAGCAGGTAAGCTCCGTGGCACATGCAATAACTGTGTAACACTGTAATAGCAATAGATAGTCAGGTAGGGGTTTGAAACTCAATACTGGTAAGTGTGTTTGTGTGTGTGCCATCAATATCTTGTGTGGGTGGTGGGGTGATTGTGCAATGACAGGATCCATTATAGTGTGGGATTTGCTACATCATTATATTGAGGACCTATATGACCCAATGTTCACATTACAAGGCCAACAGTTTTTAAACACTGCAGAGGTTGTTGTAGACAATCCTCAGCTATAAATGTGTACAGCCATGCGCAATTACTATGTGACAGTATGGATTAGTAAACAATATAGGTAACCATTATAATACCCAGATACCACTCTTCACCCACAGATCATACACAAACATGCCTGTCTCTTACTCTCTTACTCCCTTCCTTTCTTACTTTATTTCTGTCTCTCTCTCTCTCTCTCTCTCTCTCTCTCTCTCTCTCCCCCCCTCTCTGGTGGATGTGGAAAAGTACATCTGTTTTGCATAGGCAGCAGCTTGAGTTTTGTAAGTAATGCTCATGATCAGCTGATGGCCTGTGCACAAATTGCAGTCCCCCACTTGCTAATTGCATGTGGAAAAGCTGTGGTATCATTCCTATAGCCAGTTGCATGGAAACACACTCCTATAACTAATCACTTTATGTGGGTGATGACCCTTTTCCTTCACTGTGAGCAGGACTTCATGTGGGTGTCTGACAAACAGCATTACAGAGGGTAGTTGGAAATACTTCTTACAACATACACTGTGGAGACAGGCCAACAAACAGGAGAGGGATGTTCCAGACATGGGGACAGAATGTAAGTATTGCTGTTCTACATTTGAAGTAATGTTGGTTTGTGTGTGGATATGGCTGTTCTACATGATTTAAAGTCTGGCATGACAGTGATATGTGGTTGAGGAAACTTTCACCTGTAGGGCTATCTGCAGACTGACCAGAGTTTGGAGTCTTACATGTGGTGTGTTACTGACACATTTCCTATCTTTGGAAATGCAGTAGCATACTCTGATGATTGCAGTCAGTACATGGTGACATCCATGTGAGTTACTGACTTCATATCCCTCAGAAGAGATATGTCACAACAAACCCTGTTACACCAGGAATTTTCTCAGTTTTTCACAGCTATATATCAATATCGGCCCAGTGTTTTTGCCTCTGTTCACCAAGTATGTCACCCTTTGTCCATATTTCATGCAGTAAGAGGGGCATTTGTACAGTATATCATTATTTACTGACATCATAACTGATTATAAGCCAGTGAGATATCAGACTGCTAGACATGTTATGTATAGTAGGCCTTGTATTTGAGGACAAAGCCTGGACATTCTGTTGTAGTCTGTACAGTAGTGAGGTCTGTGTACTTATGGTGATTGTTGACAGAGTGTGTATTGTGAATATGTTACTTGCCCTGTTTATAGACTGTGGTAGATGTCATTGTTCTTGGTCCTGTTCTATCTGATGTTGCATGCTGCTTCAGTTTACGGTACCCTATCAGAATATATGTTTGTAGGGCCAGACTGAGACATGTCCCATACCAGAGTCAGGCATCAGACTACACTGTGTATTGGGTCAGTATATGTAGGGTTAGTGTGTGAGTGGCACATATGAGGATGGTTTTGTTCACGCAGTCCATATACTGTACTATTAATTAGGCTTACCATAATGTGACTGTAATTGTGTTGGGATTGGTTGTGGGTATGCACTTTCAACCTGGTGTCTGTTACTCCATGCTGTTACATGCCTGTGGTGCCTGCTATATTTACAAGTACATGTGTATTCCCCCATAGGAAACTTGGGTCAGTGTTGTGGCAGTCTGCCTGTAGTTTACACAGTGCTTTTTGACATGCCTAGCAGCTCAGTGAATTTACCTAGTGTGATGCTATGTCCAGATATTTGTCAGATGTACTGTTGCCATCATAAGTGTTGTGTATTTCTGAAAAAGCAGTGGGATGCTGTGAAGATGTATGTAACTAACTAGTGTGAAGTATGTGGGCTCGGGACCTCTGCTCCCCCGGTTAACTTAGGACAGACAGGACGGTGTGAATGCATCAACTGTGTGAGCTTATCTACTCCAGTATTTTTGTGATATCCCCATTTACATGGCTGTAAACATCCACTTTGTCAGGCTTGGTCCATCCGTTTTGCACTAAGGAGTTCTGTGTATACCTCTGGACTGACTAAATTGTGTCAGACTGTCCACGTTTATTGGTCATATCTCTACTGTATTCCACAGGATCATTACTGTGATTTGTGTGGTACTTCACTATGATGATCTTATGATGTCTGTCAGTATCTGATGGTGTACATTTCAGTATCGGAAGTGACTTCCTAAACAACATGTCTGTTGACACAACCCCTGTTACTGTAGCAACATTCTACATTCATACCTGCAATACTTACATTGCACTTACTTTCACTAAGAGGTTGTGACTATTGGTGCTGAGGTATGACACCACTACATTTATTTATTTATTTATTTCCAGTTTGATTACCGGGGAAGTCTACTGGGCCAGAACGTGCCCATTTTCAATGGAGGCCCAGGGAGAAAAGCTCCATAAGCAATGCAAATACAATCTAAGTTACGTAATGTTGAAGGTAAAAAAAATACATGTATAATTACATTCATACAGTTAGTAAAAAAGCAAATGCATACAGTATACCTCATAAACATCATTAAGGAAAGTAGATAAAATAGTACATGTTATGGGCATATGTTTTATATATATATATATATATATATATATATATATATATATATATATATATATATATATATATATATATATATATATATATATATATATATATATACATATCAATATATATATATATATATATATATATATATATATATATATATATATATATATATATATATATATATATATACATATCAATATATATATATATATATATATATATATATATATATATATATATATATATGATACATATCTATCTATCTATATATATATATATATATATATATATATATATATATATATATATATGATACATATATATCTATCTATATATATATATATATATATATATATATATATATATATACATATATATAAAAACGTTACCATGCGCTGGGTCAAACGGCTGGAAAATAAGAAAATAAGAATATAAACGTCACAGTCCAAAAATAAGTGCACTAGCCACAATGCAACAATCACGAACACTGCAGATAGGGTAGGAATCAAGCGGTTTAATAATCCAAAACTGTAAGCGCTTTCACCCGTAGGCTTCCTCAGACAGTACAATTCTACATGCTCCATTTACATTTTAAATACAAAGGTATCCCTGTCCATTGGTTAAAAACTGTCATGTGCATAATTGCAATAAAATAACTTCTGTTAAAACCATATGACTTCTGTTGAAACAATACTAGCGCTAAACTTCATATTAAAATTGAATTTACACACAAAATGCTTATGAAAATACAAAACTGCTCTAAAACAATGCTGTAAGGCAGAAATATCAAAACTGTATATAAAAACAGTACATAAATAGTGCAACACGCAAACATTCAGCACACAAATACAGACACCATCCTAAATCTAATATTAAGGTCTATAGCACCTCTTTTTCTTCAAGAAGGGTGCTATATGTACCTTATCATTAAGACCAGGGGGTTTATCCGCCCTGCATCTAATTATCCAACTCATTTCCCTTTCTAGGGTATAATTAATAAGGTCACCACCCCTAGGGTTAGTAAAGACCTCTTGTATAATACAAAACAAGAAAGTATGTTGTGGACCTGTTAACTTAACATGTTTTGCTAATGCATTTGTATCACTACCTATCCTTATCTGATAAAGATGCTCTCTAATTCTCTCCTTAAAAGTCCTATTCATTTTACCTATGTAGAACGAAGTACAAGCAGAGCACCTAGCCAGATAAACAACGTGAGAACTCATACAGCTAGTATTTGTATGAAATTTAAATTCAAAGTGAGTGACCGGATGGACAAAAGACGTTCTTGTGTCAATAAATGCACATTGATTACAATGTCCACATGGATTAGTATTCACACTCATTTCAGAACTAACACTTGGATAAGGGTACAAACTCTTATTACATAACATACTTTTTATACTAGGTTTATTCTTATATGTCACCAAAAGTTTCGGACCTACCACTTCCCTAACTGCTGGATCAAGGGTCAATATTTCCCAACGTTTCTCTAAAAAGCCTCTTATAGCCCCTGCATCTTGGGTATAAAATAGTGGAGCTCTCAATGAGTAGGAAGAGGTCATACGACCAGATGGCACTGTCTCACGTGCCCTAGATGGTTCAGAAAAATAAGGTCTAGCTAAACTAGATCTAAGTGTACTAACCTCTAACTCCATCCTATTAAAGTTATTTTCATCATATCCTCTATTTACAAACATCTCTCTCATTCTACTAAGTTCTTCTTCGTAACCAATCTCACTAGGGTTCAATCTAGCTGCCCTCATAATTTGTCCCTTCATGACGTTATTGAACACATAGGTGGGGTGCATGCTTCTTCTATGAAGCAAAGCATTCCTATAGCAAGGTTTCCGATGTATACAAGTGTTTAATAGTCCATTGGGAAGTCTATTCAAGAGGACGTCTAAAAAAGAGATAGTTTCCTTGGAATAGTTCAGAGTGAATTTTAAAAAATCTGTAGACTGGTTGATATCATGAAAAAACAACAATAACTCTTCCCTGGTACCAAACCAAACGAAAAAAAGGTCATCTACGAACCTTTTATAAAAACCTATACGTTCCTTGAAGGGGCAAGTCTGAAAGAGATACTGTTCCTCCCAACAAGCCATAACAATGTTGGCGTAGCTATTGGCACACGAAGTGCCCATAGCTATGCCATCACTTTGCAAATAAATCATGTTCCCAAACATGGAAACATTATTGGTGAGTATAGTCTCCAAAAAAAGGGCCAATAAATCAATAAACCTACTAGTAAACTTGGATTTAGTTCGTAAGTAGCTTTGAAAGAATATAACTCCCAAATCATTGGGTATAATGGTGAATAAACTCACCACGTCTAGTGTGACCAATAAAAATTCACTCGAAGGGTCTATATCTTTCATATATTCATAAAGTTCCAACAGGAACTGTTTACTATCCCTTAGGATATGAGGGTTGTTGTCAACCAAAGGTCGTGAAAAATACTCAAGATAAATAGACATAGGCTCTGTGAGCCAACCTTGTCCCGAGACAATAGGTCTCATAGGGGGGGGGGGTGGCTCAAGGACTTATGTACTTTGGGAAGACCCTGTATGATGGGTATCCGCGGGTTCTTAACTCTCAAATACTGGTACAATTCTTCGGAGATGTCATTGCTCAATACTAACTCATCTAACATGTCAAACACTTTGAACACTTTTTCTGAAATGACCTGCATATTAATCTTATTATAAAAGGAACTTTCACTTAATAGCAAACTCATGCTTTCCATATAATCAGTTGAATCCATTAGAGCTATAGGTTCGCCCTTGTCGGCTGGTCTAATAACAATGCTAGGATCCATTTTCAAGGCATTCAAAGCCTGCCTCTGTTGAAAATTCAAATTCTGCCTAGACCTGGAACCTCTCATGTCACCAAAATACTCATGAATGTCATTCTCAACCAAACGCGAATAAGTATCTATCAGGGGATGTAGTTGGGGTATATACACACTATTCGATCTAAATCTAACCTCATGCGTATTAATATCTGATGTGCCAAAATCTAGTCTAAGTTGTATATTCCTTACAAAATACTTTAAATCTACAATAGAGTCTACTAAGTCCCCACGTCTAGTAGGGATAAAGCTAAAACCCTTGTTCAAGACATCATATTCATAGGCACTCAAAGCCCTATTGGTTAAATTTATCACTAACGAGTTGCGGTCCTCTCCCACATCTTCTTGAGGGTTGGACCTACAACCTCGTTGCCTGACCCTTTCCTTTTGTGCCGTCCCCTGCTCATGGACCTCTCTCTCCCTATAAGCTGAGTCTGTGCTATAGGGAAAGGGTTAAAAACTGTCTCAGCTTTAGAAGTAGTAGCAATACTGCTAGTGGTGGTTGGTGTCTTCTTTCTAACCACCATTTCAACCACTTCTACTCGACCCATACTGTTAGGGGAATGTATCCCTGAATTAACAGCATTTTGGGTTGCAACTTGTGTATTATCAATGACTACAGGTGTACCATTTACTGAAACAGAAGACTCTATAACATCTATTGAGGCATTAACAGCTGAACTAACAGCAGCATCGGACTCTATGTTAAAGGCTCTACCTCGTAGAGCTGAGTCACTCCTGGATGTATGTAAGTCATTCACTGTATTATTAGAAGAATGAGTAACGCTTCTCACACCCGCTGCTTGCCCATGCCAAACCGGTCTGGGCCAAGTAAACACATGGTTGTTACTAAAATCTTTTAAATCCCTCAGGATTTTACTCTTTTTTTGCTCAAGCAAGCGTTTTTCAAACAAAGACACATTATCAATAACATTCTCCAACAACAGATCAACAGTTTCATTAACACATTTAACCTTGATACTATCATAAAGTTTATTAACTGTCCGTTTCAAAGTCTCTTCCTCAGGTTTATGGAAGTCTATCAGGAGTCTCATATAATTGAAGCTCAACTCTAAGTTGAGCTGTTGCCACTTAAACAACAACTCAGGAAAAGCATTACCTGAGGTAGGCATCTTTAAAATTCGCAGCCCACGTGGCACTATCTTTTTCGTGAAGCACGCTTCAAAGTGCTGGCGTTGTAATTGTAACCTTTTGAGTTTCGTAAACTCCTTCTCCAACTTGTTTAAATCATCAGAGACAGATAATAAAGTTCCAGTATTTGTATCCTCAGTGCCATAATCCAAACGCGGTTCATACAGGAGCAACATGTTGGTCTTTCCTCTCACACAATCATGAAAGCATTCCGTTTTCTGATTGGTCGATTCACTCATCCTCGGTACGTATGGTAATTCCACGTTATTACCAGTCATCTCAGCCATTCTCCTCACTTGGTGTAAGTATTCGAAATAAACGTATAAAAAGCAGATAAAACACACACCAAAGCAACGGAGCTGGGACCCAGCTATAGCAATGGTTATAAAGCCAGAAACAAGAATAAAAAATGTTACCATGCGCTGGGTCAAACGGCTGGAAAATAAGAAAATAAGAATATAAACGTCACAGTCCAAAAATAAGTGCACTAGCCACAATGCAACAATCATGAACACTGCAGATAGGGTAAGAATCAAGCAGTTTAATAATCCAAAACTGTAAGCACTTTCACCCGTAGGCTTCCTCAGACAGTACAATTCTACATGCTCCATTTACATTTTAAATACAAGGGTATCCCTGTCCATTGGTTAAAAACTGTCATGTGCATAATTGCAATAAAATAACTTCTGTTAAAACCATATGACTTCTGTTGAAACAATACTAGCGCTAAACTTCATATTAAAATTGAATTTACACACAAAATGCTTATGAAAATACAAAACTGCTCTAAAACAATGCTGTAAGGCAGAAATATCAAAACTGTATATAAAAACAGTACATAAATAGTGCAACACGCAAACATTCAGCACACAAATACAGACACCATCCTAAATCTAATATTATTAATATACATACACATATCCTTGTTCTGTTTAAATATGAGTTTTGTATATACCTTCCCAGATGTATCCCACCATGTTTATCTATGTGTATATTTAGATATAAAAACATGACTCATTCAACACTATTTTCACTTACAAGTACTAAACAATTGTAGTAGCCAAAGCAGTTGTTCACTACTATTCAGTATGTGTACCGAATGATATATTTGAAAAACAACAGACATCATCACATCTCTGATGCGTTAGTGGTTAACTTCTCTGACTATAGTGTACAGGGTCCTAGGTTCAAGACCTACAAGGCCTGTTTATGTTGTTGCTAGGCAATACAAGGACTGTTGGATATAGAGTGGTTAAGGCAGTTTTGAGCAGCTTTAAATGGGTTTGTGCGGGTTTGCATGACGGTAAGCACTGCTAACGTAAGGTTAAATGAAAAGGCACTTACATTATGTAGGCTTCACTTACCAGTGCACAAATGTGCTTAGCATTTATATTTAAGCAATGCTTCCACCTGCTAAGAATAGCTCAGCCTTGGTAACCACATTCCAGTCTGATGAAATAGCAGGGTAATGACATCGTTAATAAGTGTATTTAATTCCATATACATAACATGCTTCTATGTGCTGTCATAACAGTAGCAAGGGGTGCGAGTATACATGGCTAGTACAACAATTTTTTCTCTTTGCATGTGTTTCATACATGGGTAATGTCCCAGGTTATATGCAATCACACTTGCATGTATTGTATCAGTACGTTACTACTGTTAATAGTGCTTTACCAAGTAAGAGTAGATTGTAGTACTGGAACTATACACCCCTGCATGCAAAGCTGGACTCTGAGTACTATCTTGTTCTTGGTGTTTGAGCTGTATGTTATTAAGTATTTGCTACTGGATATTGATCTGATATGTGGATATTAACTATAGACAACTATGTGTATAGGACATGTCAGTGAGGGCTGCTGTCATGTAGTAATGGCATACCTATCAGTGTCAGATGTCTATCTGTCATAACATTCATCCTAATGCATAGCCTGTTGGCTAGCTGATTTCTGTCTTCTGTACAGATGTGCAGATGTTAGGTACCCATCTTGGCTGGTTACAGGCAATCTATGCTTGACTGACACTGACATGTCTGCCCAACTGTGTTATGAATGCCAAAGCTAGGAAACCCCACCCTGTATGCACCACATGGCATAGATACCTCAACTAGACAACCACAGTCAACAGAACATGCTTGGATACAGGTCTCTAACCCAGACACTGGCCATGGTATGTAATATATGTTGCATTCATGTCGTTTGGAGCACCTTACTGGCCCTCTGCAAGAGAAAACCAGATGATTGGATGTCACATTTAACTGTCACCCTGGGGATCACTCAAGTGGCATCAGTTGATAGATGGCCTGCTGACAAATGTCAGGTGGCATGATACCAGTGTACCGACATCCCCTACTCTTCTCATCTCTCCATGCACATTCGCCTGGTACACACCTAGGAACACCTGCATCTACGGACCCCAGTACTGACAAATGTGTTGGTGTGCATTACTGAGAATAACAGTGTCTGTGTGTTTGTAAACTTGTAGTTGATAATACCCTGAGGGCTTTCTCACCCACTACATCCCCCATTGCCATACTTAGAAATGGCTGCTGCTGTAATTGACATTAAATATACCTTGTTACACTCTTCACCCTATGGGCTACCTGGAGCTTGCAGTACCAGCATAACACTGTTCTACAAATGAGTAGATAGGTGTGGGTTACCCTCTAAGTCCTGGAAAGTGTATGTGTGGAAGTGTGTATATTTGTAGGCGACAACATTTCTGAGGCCACATTTTCCAAAAACAATAAACCTTGCCATGCATTTTAAGGGACAGTGATGTTGTTGATATTAGGAGAGTCATGACAAACCCTCACCCTACTATCCCTGTGGTGTGTGCAATAAAGGCATATCCCTGTAGTAACACTGATTAGATAGACAAGGGGTTGTATTGCAGTCCTGGTCAATGTGTGATTGTGTGTATGTCAGAGCATTATCATGGGTTTCAGTGAGTAAAATATCCAGTGTGGTATGTGGATGCTGGGTATACTGTCTTTACACCATGGTACCCCCAGTACATGTCCTAACGTCCACTGTATGAGGACCACTGTCACCATCAACCATACAGGTAACTGATTACACTATCCAGACCAATGATGCATGTGCTGTGTGCAAATACTCTGTAACAGAATGGACTCACTGACAAGGTAGTTAGCACTGCTAAACCCAGGTCTCTCAGATGTGTCTATGACTATGAGTTTGTAAATGTGTATATGACAGTATGTCATACTATGTATTGTTCATTAACACCCATTACATCCTCCATTACCATACTGTACAAGGCCTGGTGATGTTCTTCACTTAACAAGAAACTCTGGACAAACCTCATCCTAAAAGCTGTGTGGTGTGTGTAATTAAGGCCAAACACATTAGTAGCAATAAGCACCTAGGTAGGGGTCCCACTCTCAGTGTTGCCAAGTAAGTATGTGTGTGTATGTGAAGGGATCTACTTCATTTTGCAGAAAATACATGTCCCAGGAGATTATTTGTCTGAGAACTGACTGGAAAAAGCTACCATTTCAAAGGAATCATCTTGTGTAAATTCATTCCATCAAAACTAGTAGTAGATGTGTAAATGCCCTCTTCCCCACTCTACAGCTGTACAGTGACAGTGATACTGGAATTGGTATATATAGTTGGGTCTGGTTGTTGTGGGCACAGCCACCCTTATTGGGGTTATTGTTGTGAGTATTCCCCCACTTAGTCTGCTGTTATACTGTACAGTTTATGTTAACAGGTGAAGTAGTTGTTAATCACACTATGTGTGGTTGTACTCCACGCCACACCCTCCAAAGTGGAGGGCTGTGCCACCCACACCAGCACACCTAGGTTAACCAACTCAAGGATTGCACTACATTGGGCAAAAGGACATATACCCTGCCAGTACCAATGTCAATGACATTAAACTGGCAGACTGATTATTTACTGATGTGATGTTTTGCCTATTTTGTCTTGGTTGAATTACATAGGCCAAAATGGGTTCACTGCAAAATTGAGTACATCCATGTGTACAGTATTCTCTGTGTATTACATCAACACCAAAGTCTGTGTGTGTGTGTGTGTGTGTGTGTGTGTGTGTGTGTGTGTGTGTGTGTGTGTGTGTGTGTGTAAGTGTGTGTGTGTGTGTGTGTGTGTGTGTGTGTGTGTGTGTGTGTGTGTGTGTGTGTGTGTGTGTGCGTGTGGTGTGTTATTCAAAACAGTGTAAGAAACCTCTCTGTGTGGAAGATTTTCAGTCCATATATCTCTAGTTAATCACTGTATACTAATCAGATCAGACAATAGTAGTAGAAGTAGCAAACTTAAACTCATTTTAAGTAAAAAAAATCATTAAATATATATATAATTGTACCATTTTAAATCAGTTGTGATTTAAGTGTACATTTTGTTTCCATCATCATACATTTTTTCGTATTATTTTTTTCTTTTTCTGGTTCTCTTTTTTTCCACTTTATTCAAAATTATGTGTAATAACAACCCTAACTAATTATGCAATAATATCTTTAGAGAGCTTGTGAGGAAACTATTACTCTATTTTTGTTTTACTTGGATCACTTTTTGGAAACAGACTGCCTGCTTTGCTTGGATTACTTTTGAATACTTAATAATTCTGTACAGTTATATATGTTTTATTATTTTTTTTACTTAAGATGAGTTTAAGTTCACTACTTCTACTACTACTGTCTGATCTGATTAATATACAGTGATTAACTAGAGATATATGGATTGAAAATCTTCCACACAGAGATGTTTTTTAAACTGTTTGGTTTTAGGACCCACTATACTTGTTTAGTGGGTTCACAGAATTGAAGAAGGGAATCCAAATCAACCACAAGCAGGTATTCCAAATATTGGTTTATTAAATCCACACTGATTAAGTGCTTTTATCAGCAAATCTGACTTCAGCAGAATCTTCTTCTTCTTCTTTTGGCTTTTCCCGGTTAGGGGTCGCCACAGCGGATCACCTGTCTGCTCATGATTGGCAGTGGAGTTTTACGATGTCGAGTTGCCAACCCGGCGCCCAACCTTCCACAGAAGGCACACACATGCACACACTCACACCTAGGGCCAATTTAGAGTGTCCAATCCACCTACAGCATGTCTTTGGGATGTGGGAGGAAATCGGAGCACCTGGAGGAAACTCACGCGAACACAGGGAGGACATGCAGACTCCACACAGAAGGCACCCCAGCCGAGAATCGAACCAGAGAACCTTTTAGTGTGAGGTGGCAATGCTAATCGCTGCACCACCATGGCTGCCCAAATCTGACTTCAGCAGAATAATAACCATAAAAAGCACAAACCTTTTCTACCCTCCCCCAGCACAGATAACATGACATCATATCCTCAGAAACATATAATACATCACATCCTGAATGGATTAAAACATAAAAAGCTATAAAAAATGTATATATATATGAAAAATTAAGTAATGTAAAATATACACATACCAATGCTTAAAATAACTATCACATAATATTAAATCACAAAATATGACAACAAGTGACCCCCTAAATAGGCTACATATAAAACATAGATTTGAGGTTCAACAAGGGCAAAATACTAATATGGTCATTAAGACCTGGGTATGCGGGTATTAGTTCTTGGAACTAAAATGGCAAATTAAACTTAATGCTGCCTCATACCCAGTTCTTAATGACTGTATTATTATTTTGCCCTTGTTGAAGCTCAAATCTATGTTTTATATGTAGCCTAATTAGGGGGTCATTTGTTGTCATATTTTGTGATTTAATATTATGTGATACTTATTTTAGGAATTGGTATGTGTATATTTTACAGTACTTAATTCTTTAAATATATATATATATATATATATATATATATATATATATATATATATATATATATATATATTAATTTTTTATAGTTTTTTTATGTTTTAATCCATTCAGGATGTGATGTATTATATGTTTCTGAGGATATGATGTCTTGTTATCTGTGCTGGGGGAGGGTATATAAGGTTTGTGTTTTATGGTTATTATTCTCATGAAGTCAGATTTTCTGACAAAAGCGCTTAATCGGTATGGAGTTAATAAACCTATATTTGGAATACCTGCTTGTGTTTGATTTGGATTCCCTTCTTCACTTCTCTGCTTCCTGGTTTGTGCTTTGTGCTTTAGTATCTTTTTTTTGTTTTGTGGGTTGTTTTGAGACATTGGGGATACCACTGAGATGACTTGCTTTTTTTGTGTGTGTTATTCACAAACATTTGGTGTGTGCCACCTGTATACACTCCTCAGACCTATCAGCCATGTGACACATGCAGTAACTGTTATACAGACCTGTTACTTGTGTTTAGCTCTACCCAGGATATGACACAGTCAATGTGTCACCACAGTGCCATAGCCCATGTAGGAAACAACAGCAGACCAACATCCTGCTGACACATAGACACCTACAACACAAACTGAATACATTATGGAGACCACAATCAGTCAGTGTTAATAACAGCTATAATACATCATGGCTAGACAGCTACACACCCTGACATGTAAGCATTAAACATTCCAGCTGAAAACATGTTAAATAGTATTACATTGCTAAACCTTAGTACATTCACCCTGTGCATCAGAACCATATTAGCATGTCCCTGCATCGATGGTATGGATGACAGGGATGTGGCACAGGTGTCATCATATGCACAAGGTATGTTGTGGGTTTCCCAGAGACCAAGGCTGAGCTGTTTGATTGGCATCGTGTGTGTGCGTGTGTGTGTGTGTGTGTGTGTGTGTGTGAGTGTGTGTGTGTGTGTGTGTGTGTGTGTGTGTGTGTGTGTGTGTGTGTGTGTGTGTGTGTGTGTGTGTGTGTGTGTTAAGGGGTTCTTTATCAAGTGAGCTGTGCAGATGAGGTTTGTGTAGGTATGGAGGTGCCCTAGCTGTGTTGGTGATGTGTGTGTGTATGTATGCACACAGTTCTGCCATGTGACTGCCCTATACAGGAGTTTGTTGGACAACTGCAGACCGTACATGGCAGGGTGTACAGTTCACCATGTCTTGCTATGGACATGGGAACTGTGCCTGCCAGGGGTTCCATGGGCACTACCAGGTAGAACCCCAGATATGTTACTCTCCCCTGATGATGACAAATGTCCGCTGGATCTGCCTCCCTGTTGGAACTGGCCAGGACCACGTGCATTTGGCCTGCTGCATTGTGGTGTGGACAGCAGCCCCCCTGCAGTGCTGGTGCTGGTACTGTGACTACAGGAGCGACTGTGACTTGTTGCACGTCCATGTAGACCTCCATTTGTTGGTGTTGCTGACCTACGCCCACGTGGCTGACACCATACTCCCACCATATGCTCTAACACAGACTCCACACGGTCAAGGATTCCCACCATCTCACCCAGCTGTCTATCCAGGATCTCTGCAAAATAACGGTGGCCACCCTCAAAATCATGGCTGTTGTCAAGTACAGCAGAATGAGTAACCCACTGGAGCCTCAGACTCTGTTTGGTGTAATGTTCCATATGTGCCTGTGCCTCCATGATGGCCCAAAACATGCATCTGGTGGCACCTATTGTGGCACTTCTGCTCGGGGCCCTCCCACGAGCACCCCTGTACATCTGCCTGTGTGGTACCTTGCTGGTCATCTAGCTATGGCTGCTCTGTACAGACACACTTACCATAGTCACCACACTGTCTTGTCCCATGCCACCACCCGCCAACTGTCCCTCATCTACGGCCACTGGCTATGGGGTATATATAGGCATAGTGACTGTGTGTGGGAATGGGGTCAATAAAAGTGGGATGTCAACCGATGGCACAGCTTCAGCCCCTGACAACCCTGCCTGCACCTTACCATACCTATCATCATTGTCAGAGTCTGTATGGACACTAACATCAGTTATTCTGCACTAGGGATCCTGACCCGCCTCGCCACCTGTGAGGGAAAAACAAAAAATGTAATTTAAGACCCGTATGTTATTGCTTACCTCTACACACACACACACACACACACACACACACACACACACACACACACACACACACACACACACACACACACACACATACACACACACACACACTTACAGGTGAGGTGATACAAAGATATTACACAGACCTCTCATTACCCAACAGTCAACATGCATGACATATGGCACTCAACTGCATGCACTGCAGCTATACTCAACCCTTGTACCAACATTATATGTCTCTGTGATGCATGAGTTGTGTTAGTAGGTGATGCTCCTTCCCCTGGAACATACTGCACCCATGTACACAGTATTGCTGTGCACCTGTACAGCACCTTGGCATGTACTGTGCACCATACCTCATGAGTGTACACACCATTGTTGAATGTGTATATGTGTGGCAGTTATGTTTGCCCTGTTGCTCACAGCCCCTATGTGTTTGTCTGACACATACCTGGAATGATATGAGGATAGATGTCAATAGTGAATGCCAGGCCTCTGATTTGCAGATCTCATCATCAGCAGTGCATGTATGAGCAATAAAAATCCAATTACATTGACAACCTTCAAAGCTTACTGTGGCTATGAGGAGTGTACACACCCTTGTTGACATGCTAGCCTCTTCCATGATATGCAGTGGGGCCACAATACTGCATATGTTAACATTACACACACCTGATATGTGACATATGACCTGTGCAATCAAATGCATTATCAAACAAATGTGTTAGTCATGCAGATGCTGATTGAGATGTATACAATATGTGGGTTGCATAAGTATGCACACGCTAACACAATGGTTTGTTGCAGCACCTTTTAAGTGAACTACAGCAGTCACTATTCCTGGAAGGGGTATACTAACATGGCCCATCTTCACTTGCCATTATTTTGTCACTCTGCTCTACAAATGTACCCCAACTCTGCCGGATTGCAAGGTCAGCTCATGTGCACAGTCCTTGGAGGTCACACAGTGCCTTCACTATTGCTGTGGAGTCAGGGTTATGTCTGGCACAATTAATGACCTTGACTGTGTTCAGATACAGCCATTCTTAGCCAGCTTTGGATATATGCTTCAGTTCACTGTTGTGTTTCAGGATGACACCCCGCCCCATCCTCAGCCTTATAGTAGATGCTTGACAACTATGGGCCACACAAGATTGTCATTTTGCAGTGTTCCAAATTCAGAATGCCATGTCTAGCAGCCTAGTTCCTGCTAATGAACAACAAACCTAAAGGTGTACACTGGCACCAGCAAGGTAAAAATGGGGATGGTGGGCCTGAGGTGGAGTGAGGTGTTGCTTGTGCACCACATGCATCTTTATTAATACTGTCTGTAGGTTTCAACCTTGGTCTCAGTACACCCATACACATTGAAACACATCCCTTTGGAAGCCTTTATGTTATGCATATGCTACATGTAGAGAGCCCTGGGACCTCCTCATACGCTGGTCTTGCACTACCTTCGGGTGGAACCACCTCCGGGGAGCAGGTGTGGACAGGATCCTATCACCCGAAGTCAGGTCCGGGAATTGGTGCATAGGAGTTTGGAGATCTGCTATGTCAGCTTGAGTGCCGCATGTCACATTTAGAGGGTCAGCCTGCCCCTCCTGCTCAGCCCCCAGCACAATCACCTTCAGGGCCATGAAGGTGCAGTGGTGACTGCCCATGGATGGGGACCTCAGTCCCCGTTTCCATTTGGGGAATCATGGGCTTCCTATTTCCAAAAACCCCTCCCCATCCAAGGTGTTTATCCCCCACAGGTGTCATATACTGCCCCTGTATGCTATCTTGTCTGTCTTGTCTATTTTCCTACCCAGCCTACCTCCTCAAATATACCTACTATCTTTCCCGAACATCCCAATCTCACCTTAGAAAAAAAGACAATCTGTTCCGCAAAAAATTTTGCCCCATACATAGCTGTCCATTTTGCACACATGTCCACTGGACACATGTAATCTGGTCTAATTGGCTTCACAACAAATTATTGTTGTCCTCAGCCCTCTCTCAGTGGATTGAATGTCCAAATTTGCCTTCAAATTCAGTATATATGGACAGCTGTTGCTGTAGAAGAAATGGACAGCTATGGACCTTCCCTACACCCGTCCTGCACATCCCTAGCTACTTTCCGTTTTGTCTTTCCCTCTTTCATTATAACTAATCCTGGATTGTATTGACTATTACTAACCCACATATGTTTTAAAACTACAACACCATAGCATGTTTGGGAAGGCCAGTCCCAGCGGACCCCCCTCTCCCACCTCATCTAGCCATGGCACTGGGCCCCAGCACATCTGGGACCCAGTCTGCGACCTCCTTGTCCACTGGTCGTGCACTACCTTCAGGTGGAACTGCCTCAGGGGATGGGGCTCATCCCTCCTCAGGAGAAGGAGAAGGAGTGGACAGGATCCTGTCACCAAAAGTCAGGTCCGGGGATTGGTGCATAGCGAGCTCCAAAGGGAGTTTGGAGATCTGCTATGCCAGCTTGAGGGCCGCATGTGCATTTAGAGGGTCAGCCTGCCCCTCTTGCTCACCTCCCAGCACAGCTACCTTCAGAGCTGTGAAGGTGCAGTGGTGACTGCCCATGGGTAGGGACCTCAGTCCCACTGTTTCCATTTGGGGAATCATGCACTTCCGATTTCCAATAAACCCTCCCCATCCAAGGTGTTTACCCCCATATGTGTCATATATCACCCCTGTATGCTGTCTTGTCTGTCTTCCGACCCAACCTACCTCCTCAAATATACCTACTATCCTTCCCCAACATCCCACTGGACATGTGTGCAAAATGGACAGCTATGTATGGGACAAAATTTTTTGGGGAACAGATTGTCTTTTTTTCTAAGGTGAGATTGGGATGTTCGGGAAAGATAGTAGGTATATTTGGGGAGGTAGGCTGGGTAGGAAGATAGACAAGACAGACAAGATAGCATACAGGGGCAGTATATGACACATGTGGGGGATAAACACCTTGGATGGGGAGGGGTTTTTGGAAATAGGAAGCCCATGATTCCCCAAATGGAAACGGGGACTGAGGTCCCCATCCATGGGCAGTCACCACTGCACCTTCATGGCCCTGAAGGTGGCTGTGCTGGGGGCTGAGCAGGAGGGGCAGGCTGACCCTCTAAATGTGCCATGCGGCCCTCAAGCTGACATAGCAGATCTTCAAACTCCTATGCACCAATTCCCGGACCTGACTTCGGGTGACAGGATCCTGTCCACACCTGCTCCCGGGAGGTGGTTCAACCCGAAGGTAGTGTAAGACCAGTGTATGAGGAGGTCCCAGGGTGTGGCTCGGTGCCATGGCCAGATGAGGTGGGAGAGGTGGATGCGCTGGGAATGGCCTTCCCAAACATGCTATTGTGTTGCAGTTTTAGAACATATGTAGGTTAGTAATAGTCAACACAATCCAGGATTAGTTATAACAGCATGCATAGATATTCCCATTAACCAAAAACACCAGCTTTGAACAATCGCATAGCATACAGAACACATGCATATATGGAACCACAGTGGCCATTACAATGGCATGCACGTTACATTGATAGCAACAGGCCACCAATAGTAGTATTTCGGGTCTATATCAGTTGAGCGAAAACCCCTTTACATGAATTCCTAAACATCGACCCCTATACCTCAAACAGTGAAAATCCCGAATGCACTAAACCGCGAAAAATAAAATATCGAACTATCATACTCGGCCAACCCCACCACCCGCTACTACTCAAACAAAATAAATAAACCACATACATACACTAACCAAACCCTACAGACATACACCCAAACAAATTAAATAATCCACATACATACATTTAACAAAACCCTACTTCTAACACTACACTAAACCCCACATACACAACTATCTATGCACTATCCTTAACCCCTCCCTAACCCTAAAGTCTGTAACTACCTCACACTTTCCCTACAGACATACACCCAAACAAAATAAATAACACACATACATACACTTAAAAATCCCTACATCTAAAACTACACTATATCTTACATACATTACCTATCTATGCACTTACCTTAACCCAAATCCTAACCCTAATGTCCTATCTATCGCACACTTACCTTACGGAGCTATACAGCAGATGGGCCAACCAAAACAACTCGACATATCAGAATTTGTGGTTTTCTTCGTTTGAAGTTTATGTACTTCGCACAGTGCGATTCGACGTATTCATATTCACATAAAGGGGTTTTCGCTCAACTGATATAGACCTTAGTATTTCAGCATGGAACATTAATAGAAACACATTTTAATGTTTGTTGAACAATAGGACATATGTCTCAACAGTAGGTTTGGTGTAAACATACCCATTGATTTGTGTGTTTAGATTATTGTTACAGATATGGTGGCAGGGGGAGAGATGTCAATTAACAACTTAAATATCGTTGCAGTACTCACAACTTTAATGATCATTGCTCTAATCATTACTGTACAGGTATTATTACAATACCCTATGGCCTTGGTTTGGGCAGTGGTATGTTTGTACACAGTGTATACTTCAACTGTATTATAGCTAAATTCTACATCTCTTACCTGGTAGACCTGTGGCAGGAATGTTTGTTAACACTACTTGACTGTTTCTAAACATATTCCAAGATTATGAGTTAATATTATTCACATACCTCTCAATCTCTTAATGCACACACTCTGGGCAAAGCTTGACAAGATGGGGGTAGAAATAGGGACATATTTTGAATATTGCTATCATAAACTTGGAGAGTTGCTAGAGTGACAGGATTTGTTTTAATATACATTTTATGAAGGTTTTGAGGTCTGAAAATCAAATTTATGTCATTATTTACTAACTACAGTTCTGAGATCATCCCACTGATTTTCCAGGGGGACAGAGGAACAGGCAGAAAATATCAGCCAATTATCTGGATAGTCTAAAAAAATGTGTATAGTTGAGAGGTATGATTATGCATACAGCTTACTACCACTCCCAGGATTCAAAGCATGGCTATGTCTGCTAAAAATACAATTTAAGTTTCATCAGAGTGTGCTATTTGGATATTGCTGTATATCCTTTCGGTGTTGTCTAAGTCTTTCTTGGTTATACGATCTGACCTTGTAATTACAATAGTCTTATACAGACATTCCTAGACATATTTTTATGTAACACAGTGTGAGAACAGTAGTTGACACAACAGTACTATTCTGATATCAGATGTTACTGAATGCTACATGTCAGGCCATACAATATCAGAGTAAACACTACCAGTCCAGGACTTAAATCTTTATTGACAGGCAGTTACAGTTTTCTTATCTGACAGACCTGTTGGGGGAATGTTTGCTAACACTACCTGACTGTTTCTACACATATTCCCAGATTACTAGTTAATATTATGCACATATCTCTCAAGATCTTAATGCACACACTCTGGACAAAGCTTGACAACATGGGGGTACAAATTGGGACACATTTTGAATATTGGTCTCATAAACTTGGAAAGTTGCTAGAGTGACAGGATTTGTTTTAATATACACTTTCTGAAGGTTTTGTGGTCTGAAAATCAAACATATTTCATTATTTAGTGACTACAATTATGAGATCATCCCATTGATTGGCCAGGGGAACAGAGGAAAAGGCAGAAAATATGAGCCAAAAATCTGGACATTCTGAAAAAAATCTGTACGGTTGAGAGGTACGATTATGCATACAGCTTACTACCATTCCCAGGATGCGAACCATGGCTGTGTCTGCTAAAAACACAACAATGTAAGTTTCATCAGAGTGTGCTATTTGGCTCTTGCTGTGTATCACTTCAATGTTTTCTGTCTAAGTCTCTCTTGGTTGTACAATCTGATCTTATACTAGCAGTCTTATACAGACATCCCTAGACATTTTTTATATAGCATAGTGTGGTAACAGTGGTTAACACAACATTACTATTCAAAGAATGCAACAATAAATGCCATACAATACCAGAGTAAACACAACCAGTCCAAAATTCAAAGCTTTATTGCCAGGCAGTTACAGTTTTATTTAAAATATGACCTATATGGGACCATTACTGTCATATTGTCTAGTTTATTCAGTACAACCCATACACAGTTTTTATACTGCCAGGTTACCTTCTATTGGTATGACTACTACAAGCAGGATTGTTACTCACCAGCCTCGCCAAGCAGCCTTTGCAACCTACTAGCATGGGCTTCCTGATTCACAGCCCACTCAGCTGCAGCTATAAGGGAAGCAGAGAAATATTTAGGCATATCTATCCATCATTTTCACAGGCTGGACATTAGTAAACAGTTATTGGTATGAGTACTTACACACTGCTGGGACATCACTCCTCTGCCTTGCTTCTTGGACTCTCTCATCCAAGAGGAGGAGTTTGGTTAATTGGAGCTTGAAACTTACTTGCAGACAGCCAGGGATAGTAACGTGTCCTAAAAAGCTAGTATTTATGGTTTTGGATAATGCCTCTTTACCATGTGTCATGGCAATTTGTGGAGTAATGGGATTGTTGTTAGTGGGATAAACATTTTGCTGGGTTTGGTGCATGAACATAAAATGGAATCTGTCTGTGTGAATATTAGCAATAACCTTGGAATCACAGCAGGAGACTCTTGGAAATAATAAGACTGCAGTGATTATCACCATGACTAATTGTCTTAGTGTAAACAAAGAAAACTTTGTGGTCGGGTGTAGAGTTGGTACCAACCCATAACGTATGTCTGTCCATTCAATCCTTGATAGTGTGACTAAAATTTTACTTATTAGTTGCAATTTCCTGTGATACGTGACAGTGTGCATCTGCTACAGATAACTTGAAGTTTTTTTCAGTTTTGCACATAAATCTAATCTGCATGGGATTATTTTGAAAATTACATTTATTCTGATGACAGGTGGAAACAAATTCCTTAATGCATTTTTCTGTCAAACAAGATATCTCATATGAGGATGCAGTAGCATCATGTAGCCTTCTTAATATAAAGTTGTAGAACTCACGTGTGTAGTAAGTGATGGCTTAATAAAGATGTTTCTTGTTTAAAAAAAGACAGGAATTGAATAATTTATGTAATGTTGCTTAGTTTATATAATATATAGCAATATATGTGAAGTATAATGTTTGTTATGTTAATTATAGTATGATTACTTTTATATGAATGTGAATTTGCCTATGTTACAGGTAATAATTCAATAAAGGTGTTTCAAAAAAGAGATTAATTATGCTGCAGTAAAAAGAAAAATGACTAGGAAGAGCTTCTTGTGTAAAATTTACATAAGCAGAGGGCAATTCAAGAGACACAGAGTTTTCAAAGTATAACAGGGATAGGGAGGGCTATGTGATAAATAATAAAAAAATAGTCACAGAACATCTTTGCGTGGCAGTTCATACAGATTAAGCAAACGTGTAGCAAGGGAGAGGTAAAGGGGCAGCTGCCTGTAATGAAAGGCGCCAGAGCATGTGTCTGGGATCTGCTGATGATGCAGTAGTGCAGGGCCAGCATTCAGAAATTAATTCTGATACTGTATATGTGATCAGAGGTTGAGGATGTTATATATTAACTTTTAGTACGCTGCTTGTTACATATGGGCCTCCAAATTGGAGGAGAAAGAGTTTGTTTTTTCTAATTTTTGATTGCAATAATGAGATGAGACAAAAAGAGAACATTTTTGTTCCTCAGTATTGAGAAAAGACTTTTGCTTTTTTGCCCCTCAAATTAGGTTTGAGAGAGTGCCAGATAAGGGGATTTCTTAGGTTGCAAATCAATTTAGATATGGTATTAAGATTAAGCATTGTTCTGTTCTGCTTACCTTAAATAACAAGGAAATACCTTAGCATTTCTCAAAATTCATAAAGAGTTGATCCTTTGTTATGTCAAAGAAGGCAGCACAAATATTTACTATCTGGTCCTAAAGAAATACTTTTCTTAAAGCACAAAAAAATTGAAGTAAATAATTTGAAGTAAAATAAAGTGAAACAAAACATGAACAAAACAGAATAAATTATGTAACTATACAAAGTATAAACCAAGAAATCCAAAATGGTCATGGGGCATCTTTACTTGACAGCTCACACAAATTACACTTGCCCTATTCTGCTTATCTTAAAAAAACAATGCTGCTTCTCAGATCCTTCCTCAATCCATATAGTCAATCCCTTTTCAGCAAAGAAAGCAATACAAATGTTTGCAATTAACCCAAACCCAGAACTTTTTTTTAAATCGAAGAGAAAACAACAATAAACAACAAAATTAAAAGTAATACAACCATCAATAAAACTAGAGTGAAAAAAAACAAACAAATAAGGAATAATATAAACATCTAAAGTATACAAAAAGAAAGACATTTAAGATAATCACAGAGCAGGCTAACCTGGCAGGTCACAGGAATGTTTTATACCATTCTATGTGGAGAGGTAATGGGCCATTTCTGAGGCACACATTGTATGACTCAACGACTTTAAGTCATTCTTTCACTAACACTAAATTTGCCCTTTAATTTTATTAATCAGATGTTTTAAATATGAGCCATCACATAATGCCAGGTATGTTTATTTTTCAGAAGCAGCTTAAAATGAATGGTAATTCTCTTTTTTTATCATTATTAATAGTGGGCAGACCACTCAGCTGCCCCTTTTTGGAGGAACAATCCTGTTTTCAGGCCTGCATGTGATGTACCTATTTGTGAAAGTATGTTCTTTTCAGGTTTGATTTACCACTTCTCACCATTTTCTGAATGACCTTTCAACATACATGATTTCTAAAGCCTGTCGGTACTTATGTATTATCGCAACCAGATATTCGCTGTTGCGGTAATACAGTTCTTATTATGTAAATAGTAGAAATACAACATGGAAAATCACACAGACAATGTAATCTTTCACCAAATACTTCGATTTGGTATGAATATCAGTAAATCATTAAAAAAATTAATGTTTTACTTAAGATTTGTAGTTTACCGACATCATGTCCTATTAGATTGATTAGATTTCAAGGTCCTGTATGCCTAATGCACGTTCCTTTTCTCAAGCAGCAAATATTGTCAAAGCTGTAGTTCATATCTGTGAAGAACATCTGTATAGCTAGTATAAGTTTTCCAGTAGTATAACAGCAGTGTCTGTATCTTCAGTATGCATTTGTGGGATTTGCCAACAACCAAAAAGGAATCAATTGCTTTTCTGGACATACAATGAAACTGTACTTTGGCAAACAAATCTTCTGGAAGTGCAATTCTGAGAAATGTTATAAACATATTGGTATTCATGCTGGAAATTGGTCTGATGGCAGTAGAATTAATTTTACTACTGCTGTCCATTTTATTTACTGCTGGTGTAAGCAGTTAACACCAGTAAGATTTTGCCAGAAAGAATTGGATATGGCGAACAAGACTGTAATAGATTGGAGTAACTACTTAAGGGATGTGTGTGTCTTTGAAATGGAGAAACAGGAGCAGAAAAAAATTGTCGGAGAAGGATGTATAGTTGAAATAGATAAAACCCTATTCACCCATGGTAAAAGTAATGCGGGCTGTATTCTCCCTCAACAGTGGGTATTTGGAGGGATATGTAGGGAAACAAGAGAGACATTTCTTGTGAAAGTTGCCAACAGAACAGCACAAACATTATTTAATGAAATAAAAAAATACATAACAGAGGAGTACTATTTATTCCAGTTCATGGGGGGCATATCAAACACAGCAACTACAAGAAGCTGGCTTCACTCATGAGAAAGTAGACCATAAATTCAACTTTGTAGACCCAAACACAGGAGTGGACACCCAGCACATAGAGAGAATGTGGGGAACTGTAAAGTAGAGAAACAAAAAACAGAGAAGAACTGCAAGACACCATTTGGACCCCTACCTAATTGAATTTATCTGATGAGAAACACAGTTTACACTGAAGAAAGACTGCTTCGATCCAATGTTGACAGCAATTGCAAACAATTTTCCACCACACACAACCAGTAAACCAACAACTGAGGAATCTACAATTTCTGCTGTTGCAATTCATCCAGTAATTACTACAACACTACCTCCTATGTACGAGAATAGCCAAATCAAAATCTAAAATAAAAAACAGTACTGTCAAGTTCACAGTTCATGGTAGAGTGCAACCTGTCATCATTATTTCATAAAAAAACTGTTAGCCTCCATTATACCATTACATTTTCAAGTATGTTCATACACTTTAAGTTATTGTACAGTTAGTTTTTAAGTTTCATTAATTAAAAAAAAGAAGTTATGTCTTACCATAACGTTCCATCTGTATTGTTGATCCTCGTCCACTTCCTTACTTATGGGTTACGGTTCTGATATCGGAACTGAGCCGGCCATATACCAAGCTCGCGCCAGTGACAAACTCTCAAGCTAAGCAATCTCTTACCCATAATCCCCCTCTCCCTGTTACCTCAGATTGAGTTTGCAAGTCAGAAAAAGGTAGAGGCTATCTCTGGTCAAATGACCTAAAGAGAAGGATGGTGAGATCCACTAGAAGCCCTAGGAGGGGGAAGGAGGGAGGGTCGTAATGAGTGGACGAGGATCAACAATACAGATGGAACGTTATGGTAAGACATAACTTCTTTATCTGATATTGTTAATCCTTGTCCACTTCCTTAAGTATGGGACAGAGTCTCCAGCTACCTCTATTCCTGGGAGGCTTTCATGGAAGGACATTCCTGAGCACCATAGAACCAAAAGATGCTCTTCCCCTGGAGGCCAAGTTCAACTTGTAATGATCGATGAAGGTATGAGGAGTGGCCCAAGTTGCAGCTGCACAGATGTCATGTAAAGAAGCTCTGGCATGGAAGGCAGCAGAAGTTGCCACTGACCTTGTTGAATGAGCCTTGATGGTAGTTGGCAAAGAAGTATTGTGTACCGAATAAATACGGGTCACATTGTCTTTTAACCATCTAGCCAATGTGACCTTAGCAACAGCACATCCTAATCTAGATCCAGAAAAAGCCAAGAATAACTGATCTGATTTACAAAAAGATTTAGTCCTTTGCAAATAGAAACGGAGTTGTCTGTGTACGTCTAGGGTATGTAGGCAGTACTCTCCCTCATTAGAATGATCAGGAAAAAACACTGGCAATTCAGTGGTCTGATTAATAGACAATTCAGAAATGACTTTTGGCAAGAAGGAAGGGTTAGTTCTTAAGGATACCCTGTCTGGATGAAAACTCAAGTATGGACTCTTTGTACATAGGGCCTGAAGCTCAGAGATACATCTGGCAGAAGTAATAGTGACCAAAAACAAGGTCTTCCATGACAGATATTTGAGGTCGCATGAAGCAGCTGTTTCAAAAGGGGGCAATGTCAGAGCTTGAAGAACCAAAGATAAATCCCAAGGTTGAATAGGTTCTCTGAAAGGGGGTTTCAGATGATTCACACCCTTTATGAAGGATTTACATAACTTGTGAGACATGAGGGAGGAGTCTTGGACATTCTCGTGGAAATTAGAGATCGCAGCCAAATGTACTCTAATGGTAGATGCTGACAGCCCCGATTGAAATAGGGCAGTTAGATATTCGAGTACCATCGACACCGGTACTGAAAAGGGATCAATTTCCTTATCTTTCAGCCAACAAGTAAATCTTTTCCATTTGCCTAGATAAGTCATTCTAGTGGAAGGCTTATGAGATGCAATAAGAATGTCCCGTACTTGTGAGGGAAGATCATTTTGCCTGGCAATCAAGGGAATTGGAGGAGCCAAGCTGTGAGCTTCAGACTGTGCAGGTTGGGGTGAATCAGATTCTGCAGATGGGAGATCAACTCCAAGGTTGAACGAAGAATCTATGGTTGATCTAGCAGGTGAGGCCACAGAAAAGGGAACCAAATCTGACGAGGCCAATCTGGAGCAATAATGATCACTTTGCTCTTCAATAGATGGGCTTTCTTTAGAAACTGGGGAATGAGGGGAGTGGGTGGGAAGGCATAAAGAAGACCCGAGGGCCAATCGTGAACTAGAGCATCCCTGGGTGACTGTCCCAGAGGGGGAATCAGTGCAAAGTAGTTGCTGCATTTGAAGTTGGTCAGAGATGCAAAGAGGTCGCAGCATGGATGGCCCCAATGGTGGAAGATCTCCACCGCTATGAGAGGATTCAGGGACCACTCGTGAGGTTGAAGAATGCACCTGCTGAGTCTGTCTGCTATCACGTTGGAACTCCCGGGAATGTGCGTTGTCAGCAGAAAGCCATTGGTAGCCATCGCCCATTGCCATATCCTCATGGCCTCTCGACAGAGGGGGTAGGATTTGGTTCCACCCTGTTTGTTGATGTACCAGACTACCGCCATGTTGTCTGATTGTATCGCAATTGTCCCTGACTAAAGCAAGGGATGGAATGCCTGCAACACCAGAAGCACCGCTCTCAGCTCTAAAACATTTATATGCAGATGGGCCTCCACTTCAGACCAAGTGCCTTGGACTGTCTGACCCTGACATAGCCCTCCCCACCCCATCAGGGAGGTGTCCGTGGTCACTGTAGCCTTGGGCTACTGAGGGGAGTAGGGGCAAGACCATTGTGATGGGTTGTGGTTCAACCACCACTTTAGATCTGTTTGCATCTCTGAGTTATGTGAATCTTGGCTGAAAGGGGAAGCTGGAAAGGATACCATTGGGTGAGCAGTAACCATTGTAGAAGCCTCATGTGAAACCTGGCTAAGGGGACCATGGTGATGCAAGCTGCCATGGAGCCCAACAGCTGTAGGATCGAGTGAGCTGTGGACTTTTTCATTGAGAGAACTGGTAACAGTTGCTGTCTGATTCTTGATATTCTGTGTTCTGGAATGGACGGTCTGCAAGTTTCTGAGTCCAAAATGATGCCTATGAATTCTGTGGACTGAGAAGGGGTGAGATTGGATTTCTGCCAGTTTATTGTTATGCCCACCTTTTCGATAGTATTGAGAGAGTATGCCAGGGCTTCCTGCAATAGGTGTCTGGTGGGGACGGAGAGGAGCCAGTCATCTAAATATGGAAAAACATGAAAACCTTGAAGTCACAGGTGAGCTGTGACAACTTCCATGTACTTTGTAAACACTCTGGGGGCTGTAGAGAGTCCAAAGGGCAGTACTCTGAATTGGTAATAACTGGCTCTCGCACAGAAGCGCAAGAATCTTCTTGATGGTCTGTCCACCTTTATGTGGTAGTACGCATCCTGAAGATCTATCGTGCACATCCAATCGTTTTTTTCCAAGAGAGGAATGATAGACTGTATAGAGACCATCCAAAATTTTTGCACACTCCATGAAATTACATAAGCGCATCCAGGCATGTTGTCTCAAAACAATGCCTGAACTCGCTGCTCTAGCTCCACTTCTGCCAGGTCTTTCTTAGTTGTGGCTGCCACCACCAGAGCATCTACAGGGAGACCTTTAGACCAATGAGGTTCAGAAGTAGTGGGGGACAAGATTTTGTCTGGCCTCCAGGGAATGGCCTCAACAGTATCAGGGGTCTTCCATGCATGCTGCACAATGAGACGGACCAGTTCGTCTGCAGGTGGGGTAACCCAGGAGGTCGGGGGCCCGGTGCGAAAAGCCTGCAGGAACACAGACTCCTCAGAAGTCGGGTTAGAGGACTGCCATTCACCTTTATGTTTAAGGATTTCTAAGATATCACCAAAGGATTCATCAGAAGGTGAATGAGGGGACTCTTCCCCATCATCAAAGTCTGTGTCTTCAGTGAGAGACTCCTTAGTGGAGTCCCTATGTTTCCTCTTGCACAAGGATTTCCGATGAACTTCCTCAGAGGGAGACGCTGGGGAAGACAACACCAAGGGGGTATTCGGTGGGAGTATATCCTGAGACCTCTGCGCCCGGTGTCCACTAAAAGTGACCTGTGTACATAGTGGTCCAGAGGAGGACAGTGAGATAGTAAGCACAGTATCAGGGATAGATGCCAAGGCCTTCTCCATGACTTGGAAGGCAGGTCCACTTGAAGAGGGGTGAGTGCCCAAGGGGGAAGTCACCTCTCCCCTAAGTGATCCAGCCTGCTGACTGGGAGTCTCAGGATGCTGAGAAAAGTCAAATCCTGGGTCGTAGCAAAATTTTTATGCCACAAAGGCAACTGCGGCTCTTTAGAGAGGTCCATAAAGGGAACCATAGAGGGGGAAGACTCTGCTATGTCAGTAGATTTCAAGGGAGAAGGATAGGTCTTGAGAGGTGGAATTCCTCTGGCCAAAAGCACTTGATCCACAAATTGCAATACGTCATGTTGGGAGAGGCTTCTGGTAGATGTCACAGAAACAGCTGAGGGGGAAACAGGTCTACCGAGAGATGAGGGCAGGTCGGTGACCATCTCAGTAGACTGCACCGAAAACAACGGTGCCGTAAAGGACTGCATACAGATGTCTGCACTGAGGAAGTCATCGGTGCCGATGTAATGGTCTGCACCAACGAAAAGGTCGGTGCCAAAGTAGTTGTCGGTGCCAAGGTTGGAACCGATAAAATAGTAAACAAGGACTGAGCTGTCGGTTCCGAAACAATGGTGGTCTGCGCCGACTGTGAGGTCGGTGCTGGTAAAGAAGTCTGAAATGAGGGGCCCCTCGGTTCCAATACAGCAAAGGACATCGGTGCCATAGACATAGGTGGTGCCGAGAACTTTTTCGGAGCTAAAGATCTAGGTGCTGAAGGTGTCAGCTCCAAGAGGGTCGGATCTGAAGCAGAAATCTTTGCTTTCTTTCTTGGTTGATGAGATTCCCCAGCCGGGGACGAAGGAAGAGATTTAGCCTTAGAAGCATCCTTAGACTTCTTTTTATGGGATCTTGGAGGAGTTGAGGCCTCCGACTCAGAAATAGCCTCTGAAAAGGGAGACTTTAGTAACCCTTTCAGCAAAAGTTTATTTTTCCTATCTAACAGTGTCCTGTTGGAAAAATTCTTACAAATCCCATAGGGTGGGTCAACAGATAAGTGAGGCACACCTAAACAGAAAACACACAAAGAATGTGCATCTGAAGTAGGTAGCTTATGTCCACAATCATAACATCTTTTAAAACCAGTACTACCTTTTCTATTTGTCATGTTAAAAGAAAGGCAAATACCAACAATAATGCAAAAACACAAAATTACTCGAAGGAAAGAAAGAAAAGGCTATCTACCAACTATGGTAATCAACTGATACCTTACATTTGATAAAAAAGGGTGAAAGTGACTAAAAAATATTTAGAAAACTGAAAGAAAAGGGAGTCGCTAAATGAGATAAGGTAAGAGAAATCATAAAATCAACTTTTCTGAGAGAAAAAGTCCTTATTTTGAAATAAAAGGACAAAAAACTTAGTTCAAGAGCAACAGCCTGACACAACCTGATGGCGACTCGGGAAACAAAATCTGGGGTAACAGGGAGAGGGGATTATGGGTAAGAGATTGCTTAGCTCGAGAGTTTATCGCTGGCGTGAGCTTGGTATATGGCCAGCTCAGTTCCGATATCAGAACTGTAACCCATACGTAAGGAAGTGGACGAGGATTAACAATATCAGATTAAAATTTACCTAAAAAAGTTGCAGTTGTCCCTATTTTGCTTTTGAAAAGTCTATCCAAATAATGAAGCCCTTTCTTTCAGGAATATGGAAACACTCCAAGCAAACATTTCCAGGTCTCCGCATTTTATTTCTTTCTCCAGTAGAAAAAGACTACAAATAATTCAGATCTTTCACCATTACAATAAAAGTATAAGCAAACATTCCCACGTCTTTGCATTTTCTTTTGCCACTACGAAAACAGTGCAAGCAAACATTTCTATGTTTCCTCATCTTTTTTTTGCAGAACTGCCGCCGTTAAACCAATTGAAAAGCACGCAAAGCAGGAAGCACATTTTAAAGCTTGTTTACCCTCCAAAAATTACGAGATATGACCTTCTTATTAGCATCCCACATTCCTACCTGAAGTGGATAAAGTTTTGTGCTGTTTGGTATTCAGATTTTTATGCTAATTAGATGCACACATATTTTGACTGGATGTACGTACTATTCAAGGGCCCATGTACCTTTTCTTGGTATCTGCAAGTTGAAAGGTATGCCAATGTACAAAATAAATAATAAAAAATCTTAACAAACAGTTATGTTAAAAAGCCTCAGAGTTAAAAGAAATGTGAAGTATTTATTTTAATTTGACATGTTTTATTACTTATTAATTTAAATTTATAACAAACTTAAGAAAGCAAATTCCATATTTTGGGTATTTTACTTTTTCCACAATGTGTTTTACTAACATAAAACTGTAAACTAGTATAATATCCTCAAAAGCAAAACTTTATGAATTATGTGTATATCAGATATCCATATGGAAGTATCCATATGGAAGTAATGTATGTCTCTTAAAATTTTTATTTGTGGCTCTGATACTCATTACTTAATTCACTGCGCCTTCAAATGGACATGTACTAATAATGTGACAGACATGAAACCCCTTTGGCATTACAGAGCTCCACACATGCATAGATATCATTGCATGAACATACGTATATATCTATATCATACATGTCAACCTGCAGGCAGTAAAACATTAGGCTAGGGCTCTTTAAAAGAAGGTACATCTGAGGAAAATTCTTGATCTATATTTGGCTCAAAATGTGTATATCTAACAGGGTATCTTCTCTCAGTTCCATTTGAACTGCAGAATAGTTCTTATGAGCAACAGAGGTAGCATTTTACTATATAAAGTTAACTGTCAATCTGCAAACTACGTGTTTATAAGCCCGGGGAGAGGAAGCATCCAGAATATTCGCACACTTACTTTTTGTCATAAAGTTGTTGTGTCTTTCGGCTTATCCTGGTTAGGGGTCGCCACAGTGGAACTCCGGTCCGCTAATGTTTGGTAGGGGATTTTTACGTGCCGAGTTATCAGCCCTGACACACAACCTTCAATGAAGGCATGCCCATTCACGCATGCCTCCACACAGAAGATGCTCTAGCTGAGAATCGAACACGACAAGTAAATGTATAAAATAGTGTTCCAAACTGAAAAAACATAGTACACAGTTAACAAATCAGCATAATCAGCAGTGCAATAAACATAAAATATAAATAATCACTTTGCTTATGTTGGAGGGAATGGTTTATTGTCAATTCTGATACCGAGAGTCACATAATATATAAGCAGTGCTTCCAAAGCCACTTAGCAAAAAGTGAAGTAAATGTTTACAAACATCACATGGGAAACACAGACAAAGACAGAAAGATATATGGGTAGAAGGGCAGACAGGTGCATATACACACGCACAATTTTCAAAGTCCACATAAAATAAGCCCCAAACCTAAATTTTAATTTTGAAAAATAAATGTAAAGAAATATTTCATGTGTCTGTGTGTGTACGTTTGTTTGATCATTTCCAATAAATATATCAACTAATTATCTAGTCAAAGCCTAATATCTCCATGCCATTTCACTTGAAGAATAAATTCACTAGTTTTGCTTAGTTGTTAATGCATAAAACATCCTGTGGATTCATTAAGAAGCATGTAGCATGTAAATGTCATATGAAGCCTATACACTTATCTGTCTTTGCCCAATGAGCAACAGGGCTTATCAAACATGCAAGATGTGACATGTCTAGCAGTATCTGTTTGTGGCCAAAACGTGCTAGTGGCCTTGTTGAGGGGAAGATGTGGTGAACTGTACTGTATAAACATCAGGTAGTAAATAAGTTTAACTTCAGTAAGTGAGCACACATGAAAGGCATAAAATAAGGTAAGGGGAACTTGAAGTACATAATTAAGAGGTGGTGGCTTAACAAGAAATGTGTAGTCATGTAGAACTGGATTACTGTAAAAACACCTCTTATCATAATCGAGATACAATACAAGAAATCAGGTCTGCTCAGGGACACATTTACATAACTGTAAAACTGGAATGTTGACATAAGGGGATGATATGAGAGGGATACAGCTACAAAATAACAAAACAAGAGAAGTACATAAATATTAGGAAAACCTGAGAGGTGAAATAACAGCAAGGAAACAATATTCAGTAGGGGGCATTGCATTTATTGCAGACAGTACAGATTTATGGACTTTCACTGGTATTGTCCTATATGTTGTGACAACAATCAAGGGCATAATTCATAGGACTGAAGTTATGTTTGAACAAACATATAAGTTAAATAACTTTAACCCTTTCCTTGCCATATATGTATTAAGGAAAACAATTAGGTTGAAATGCCAAATTACTGACTTGTAACAATTGGGGCATATTGAAAAGATCCATGCAAAGTTGTACAGCCATTACAATAATAGTAATCATTCTGGAAACAATCAGTTGTGGCAGTAACCTGCATGTTGTGAATGGCAGAAAGTGTTACTGTTCATTCATTCCATGTATTTATCAAGAAGGACATGCCATGTGTACAGAACTATCACTACGAATGGTGTGGAATAATGGTCCAGAAAAGTCATTGTTCAACTGTATTTGGCCCTCATGCAACCAATCATTGAGTAAATAACCTCCATTAGTATGTACTTGACCAAGCGCATGTGACAAATAGAAGGTACACGGAGGTTTCTCACAAAAAGGATGCAGGCTGTAAATAACATGCCCTACATGGAATGCCTCAAAGCACTACCCCAGTTCTCAATCTCCTACAGACTGTTGTGGGGTGATCTATGCCTGGTGTGCAAGTCATCACTGGATAATACTTTGTTGGACATCCTTCTCATCCACAAAGCAAATACCATCAGAAACACTCAATCCAAGGGCTTAAACCTTCCTTACAACATTACTAGGACACGTTGGAGAAACTGGTATGTACCTCAGAAAATATCCCTCATCTGAAACAGTAACATCCTTGTTAAGTAGAGTTAAACAGAGTTATTCCCTAAATCAATTAAAGTGTAATTTGGACCATGGATGGGGAATCAGAAATTCAACCTGGTCTGGCACCCATATTTCTAAAAGACAGAAGCAGTCAGTCTGAAAATGCTTGAACACCCAAGCTCTAGTCTACATATACCCCTGATAATAATCTTAAAGTCCCTAAACTTGTCAGATATTTTGGGGTGCAAGGCTAGGTTTAAATAGGACCTTGGGTTCATTGGCATTGTATCACTTATAAACCACTGAACATATGTTAGTGCTGAGCACACAAAGATAGTGTCAACATAAAGCATCCTAAAGCTTAGGGTGCTCAATATCAGAACCATGGACAAAGACTCTTTCAAAAATCATTATGGTGGCCGGCTGCTGCTCTTTCTATCAACACTGGCCCATTTTACAACTCTTAAATAGTTACCCAAAGATTTTCATCATGGGATAAAAAAATCTTTGGATTTCGTTTGTGATGACTGCTTCAAACCTCTTCTGCTGTCCCTGGTAGAAAAAGTCCTGTAAGACTGCCATTCACTCTTTAAATCTGTAGAATGTGGATGTCTTCCACAGTATTTTCTAATGCTGTGAATCTCATTGATCTTGTTCCATGATTTATCGCCTTGATCTAAGGAGGACACTGGAGACTAAACCCTCCATTTCTAACACTACTTTTTGAGAAGATTGAATTCAAGAGAATGTATTCATTACCAAAGAGTACCTGGAAAGGAGTAGAGGAATGAATGAGATGGGTGTGCTTTTAATAGTGCTGTGGACTGTGACAAATGTTGCAAACGTATAAGAATACTGTCCTGGTTTTCAGCAAGTTCATGACCTTTGTGTCTGAAGATGGTTGTAGGAAGATTCTAGAAAAAATTACATATAACAAAAAGAAGAAGGAAAGCAATCCAATGCTAACATTTTCAGGAAAACCCCTTAGAAAATAATCCCATTGATTTGATTTATTCATGCTTGTATGGAAAAAAAGATGTTTTTTGTTGAATACATAGGTACCACCTTGCTTCAGATTGAAGATGGAGAGGAATACACTCCATCTGCTATATTAATAAGAAGCAGAGTAACATGTAGAAATGTCACTAAGCTATAGAAAGACAGTCATAAGCCTTTTAGTGAACACTCACCACCCTGAAATTGTACCACATGAAAAAGAGAAAGAGAGAGAGAGAAATTGTTATAATCAAAGATCATGTCCCATTAACTGACTATTATGACACAAGAACAAAAAAAATCTGTCTGTGTGGGCTCTGATGCTCCTGCTTTTCAGCTTCCTGGTCATGTATCATCCAGGGCATTGACACCTAAATGCAGATGGGATGTCCAGGGTATACAGCCCATCTGTTGAGATTCAAACTGATGTTCTATGCTGGGAAGGTCTTGTAGCTTATTGGTAGCAGTCCCTTTAAATGTTCTAACTCTGAAGGATAGGTAGCATAGCTGTACATGGCTCCTTTTATCATTGCCAACCCCAAAAAAGGCAAGGAGGTTAGCGTTACTGAGGAAAAGCTACAGTACAGGGATACATAAAGCTAAGTGCCCTACTATAAAGCAGATTTGTAACCTTTGGGACTGAAAGGAGTCCTGCCAAGACTTTAAAATGAGTTACATTTACCAGAAGGAAGAAGAAGGCAAATTGGAGTGCATCCTTGTGAGGGAAATAAGCAGAACCCTTTAGAGATGACATTTGATTGGATTTATCCATGTCTATATGACAGGAAATCACACTGGTTTATTTTTGTTGTTAAAACTATAAAGAGAGCTGCTCCATTGTTCTCAGATTTCTGCAAGTACAGTTAATTTATCCCGCCACCAGTTGTGTTGCACCAGAACAAAGGGAAAACTGCTTCTGCATGTAAAGAAATAACAAAAAAAATAAATAAATAAACAAAAAACTATGAAAGCCTGCACCACAGGAACTTGAGAGAACTTATTTTAACTGTGGCCTGAAGAGATCTGCATGAACTGAATTCTTCTGAACTTTATTTATAGTAAAAGAGGATAAGCTTCAGTGTGGAAGGCTCATTCCACTGACTACTTTGTCAAGAGCAAAACAAAGTGCTATACTGTGATTGTATATTTTCAAATAATACAGTATTTAAATTGATTTAACTGTGTTGTAGGAATATTAACTGAACTGGAAGTTTTGGCTCTGCTCTTCAGTCAGTGCTTGCTTCAATTTTATTATTTGTTAGTAATTGCAGGTGTGGGGGTAGCCACATTCTTTGATTTCCTGTCCTTGCCTATTTAAGTGGTACAGTTTGAAATATTTTCTGCTTAAAACCTCAGCTTTGGCCGGCTAAGATCTAGCTGTATTCAACTGGACGTATAAGAGAATTTAAGTACCTTTATCTGCACTTTTTTCAAATAATACAGTATTTAAATTGATTTAACTGTGTTGCAGGAATATTAACTGAACTGGAAGTTTTGACTCTGCTCTTCAGTCAGTGTTTGCTTGAATTTTATTATTTGTTAGTAATTGCAGGCGTGGGGGTAGCCACATTCTTTGATTTTCTGTCCTTGCCTATTTAAGTGGTACAGTTTGAAATATTTTCTGCTTAAAAACCTCAGCTTTGGCCGGTTAAAATCTAGTTGTATTCAACTGGACGTATAAGAGAATTTAAGTACCTTTATCTGCACTTTTTTCAAATAATACAGTATTTAAATTGATTTAACTGTGTTGCAGGAATATTAACTGAACTGGAAGTTTTGACTCTGTTCTTCAGTTAGTTTCCCACCCACCCTCCTTGTTTTTGTTTTGGTGATAATCTTAGTGGCCTTGAAACTGCCCACCCCTCTTGTAAATTTGTGTTTGGATGCTCCTTCTGGGCCCATCTCATTTGCTCACTCAACTGAGTTCAGTGAGATCATATTCTGATTTCAGGCACTCCTACTGTGTACAAAGAGAGCATCTGGGAAAGAGATAAAAAAAAATAAATAAGCTTGTTTCCTGCCTTTCCTGTTAAGTGGTCTAGACTGTTTGTAGGCTTCTGAACCCCCAAGCCCTTCTGTGTTGGAGGGAAGCCTTCTAGCTTAGTTTTTTTTCTTATAACTAGCCAGTTTTCTAGTTTCAGCACTCAAATCTGTTTCTTTGAACTCAGCACTTGTTCAGAACTCATTGTAAGCATAAGCTGCAAATTACTACAGCACTCAACTTTCCTCACTTGTGTAGTGGAAAGCAATTTTTAGTACCTAATAAGTAAGCACCTATCCAGGCATGTCTAATGGTCAGCTCCCAGTGATTTCTCCTGTCTACCTGATGAATCTGGGCATCTTGGGGCAATGCAGCAATTGCCTCATGTACACAGACAACCGTCTCCTCCTACCACCCAACACTACAACCTGTGAGAGATGCACTTATATAGCCAAACTGGAAGCAATGCTCTCTTCACCCAAGACTGGACTAGACAGTCAAGAGGAGAAGGTAAACACTTGCACCACACCACACTCATCACATAGTCCCTTAAAACCTACACCACCAAAACACACACATAGAAACACAAAACACACACCTACATTAGCGGAGGCTCTCAATAAAAACCTGCCCAAGCATCAGGGACATCCAAAGCATAAACGCAAGCAAACTCCACCCCCCCAACACAACCCAAATGACACATAGCCCACAAACTCAGTGTGCCACTCAACCATAGCCCATAAGGCATAACAATGTACCCAACACTCTAGTCATAGGTGACTCTATAGTCAGGCACACTGATGTTCCACTCACTAGACTAAACAAGGAGAAAGTTACTGTCAGCTGCCTGTCAGGTGCCAGGATCTGCCACATAACGCATGCACTCAGGTCACTCCACAATAAGTACAAATATGACACTGTCATTGTCCATGTTGGTGTGAATGACCTGAGACGTACCTCCCTGGACTACATGAAAAGAGACATGGAGGAGCTCTCCAATCTTGTATCCCAGGCAGGTATGACCCTAACCCTGAGTAGCATCCTGCCATCACCCAGAATGATACCACAGTACAAGGACAAAATGATTGATTTCAACAATTGGCTAAGCTTCTGGTGTCATTCTAAGGGGATCCAGTATTTGTCTTCCTGGGACGACATGATCGACAGTCCACGATGCTTTGCCAGAGATGGCCTGCACCTGTCGCCCTTAGGATTCCAGATACTGGCTAAGGCTCTTGCCAACCCTATAGTGACTTTTTTAGGCAAGGTTCAAATGACAAATTCACCACAGTAACCGGTACAAGCAAGCAAAATTTGAGGGTAATGCTACTCAATGCTAGAAGTCTAAACCTCAAAATGCACTCACTCGAGGCACTCCTTAAAATGGAGAACATTGACATCTGTGCAGTGACAGAGACCTGGTTCAAAACTCCAGAGAGCACCCCTGCATTACCAGGCTTCAATTCATACCACACCTTTCGGCCACCTAACCCAGAAAGAAGCACTAAAGGTGGAGGCGTGTCCATATTCATTAAGGATATCCACACCTCCAGGCTAGTTGCACAGCATAATGCATCCGAGATTATCCAAGTGCAACTAACTCTGGGCAAGACCACAATCCAAATTGTAGCTTGCTACAGACCCCCCACCATGCCCCAGGATTCACACTCCTCATTTCTTGATACACTGGAAAGTATTAGGGTACAACCAACACCCTAATAATGGGCGATTTCAACTACCCCACCATTAACTGGGAAAACTACTCATGCACCAACTCTTTTGCTCAACGTTTTCTAGAATTCATAAATTCCAATGCCTTGGATCAACTTATTCACACCCCCACCAGGGGCAGCAATATCCTAGACCTGGTCATTACCAACATGGGAAACCGGTGTTCCACACCAGAGGTCAGTTCCTCGTTGGTCAGATCCGAACACAAGCTAATCAGCCTAGACATCCACATCCCACCCCCAGCCCCAATTAGGGAAGCCATCGTAAAAAACTTCTCCAAAGCCAACTTCACACTTCTTAAGACAGAAGTGGCAAACTTCATGACACCCATGCAGACGGACAATAGAGGTATGACTGCTGAATCCTACACAAATGCACTTTATAAGCACTTACACGAGTGCATGGATCATGCTATCCCTAATAGAACCAAGATGTTATCCTCCAAAAATAGGAAGCCAAATCTGGTGGTCCTCTGCCATAAACAAACTCTACAACAGAAGAAAGAAACTGTTGCAAAAAAGAGTAAAATCTCATGACTGGAGGAACTCCCTGGTCAACCTCAGTAAGAAGCTGAGATCTCTCATAAAATCCTCCAAAGCTAGTTACGAAAACAAAATTGCCACTGACTCTAAAGACAACCACAAAGCATTCTATAGCTATGTCAAGAATCTAAATGGGAACACTCAGATCTGCTCTGAGTTACAGCACAATGGCACTAAATATACAGAACCAACTGATATTGCCAACATCCTAGCAGATAGGTTCAGTGCTAACTTTACCCCCCTCTCACCCCCTAGAGGGCCCATCTCTATACTGGAAGAATGCAAATTTCCTATAATCACGGCTGCACAGGTAAAAAACACCTCTCCAAAGCCAAGAACGCAGCATCCATGGGAACTGATAATATCCCAGGCTGCGTTCTACATGAACTACAGAATGAACTGGCACCCTACCTAAGTACCATGTTCAATCATAGCCTCACCTCAGGCTTTGTACCCACTGAATGGCACACCGCAACAGTTATCCCACACCACAAAGGGGGAGCCATGACAGACCCCGGGAACTACTGCCCCATTAGCCTGACGAGCCTGGTCTGCAAGGCCATGGAACGTATCATCGTGGAACTCATAAACAAAGACATTGGTAATCTCCAAACTCTGGACCCTACTCAGTTTGGATTTGTAAAAGGCAGATCATGTCTCCTAAACCTGATTGACTTCCTTGAAGCAGTCACCAAAGCCATAAATGAGGGTAAAATGGTTCACACAGCTTATCTAGATCTCACCAAGGCTTGTGACACCATCCCCCACTCTGGAATTATAGATAAGCTCACTAAACTAGGTATAAATCCCTATGTCACAAGATGGGTTGCCAACTGGCTCACGGACAGAACCCACAATGTGAAAGTAGCAGATTCCAAATCCGACATCAGACCAGTGACAAGTGGAGTACCACAGGGTTCAGTCCTGGGTCCTCTCCTGTTTGGTATCTACTTCTCTGAAGTGCAGGCCAACACAGAAGGTCTTTGGCTAACAAAGTTTGCAGATGACTGCAAACTAGGAGCCATAATCAAAACTCCTAATGATATGGACAAACTACAAAAGGGCCTCACTGAGACAGATACCTAGTGTCAAAGCCATGGCCTGAAGTTCAATGCCAAAAAGTGTATTGTCATCCCCTTTGGTAAAAACTCTGTACCCATGA
>NC_056733.1:1376614574-1376727074 GCF_019279795.1 Protopterus annectens
TCCTCTGCGTCTTGCTCTGTCACACCAACCACCTGCATTTCCTCTCTCACCACATCCATAAACCATATCTTAGGCCTTCCTCTTTTCCTATTACCTTTTAGCTTCATCTTTAGCATCTTTTTCCCAATATACTCAGCATCCCTCCTCAGTACATGTCCAAACCAACGTAATCTTGCCTCTCTGGCTTTGTCTCCAAACCTTCCAACCTGAGCTGAACCTCTAATATGCATATTCCTAATCCTGTCCACCCTAATCACACCCAGTGCACATCTTAACATCTTTAACTCTGCCACATCAAGCTCAAACTCCTGCCTTTTTGTCAATGCCACTGTCTCCAACTCATATAACATAGCTGGTCTCACTACCCTCTTGTAGACCTTCCCTTTCACTCTTACTGGTACTCGTCTGTCACAAATCACTACTGACACTCTTCTCCACCCACACCATCCTGCCTGTACTCTCTTCCTCACCTCTCTTCCACACACACCATTACTCTGAACTATTGATCCCAAGTATTTAAACTCATCCACCTTCGCCACCTCTACTCCTTGCATCCTCACAATTCCTCTATTCTCCCTCTCATTCACACACATATATTCTGTCTTAGTCCTGTTGACCTTCATTCCTCTTCTCTCTAGAGCATATATCCATCACTCCAGGGTCTCCTCCACCCATTCCCTACTCTCACTACAGATCACAATGTCATCTGCAAACATCATAGTCCACGGTGACTCCTGTCTGATCTTGTCTGTCAACCTGTCCATCACCATTGCAAATAAGAAAGGGCTCAGAGCTGATCCGTGATGTAACCCCACCTCTTCCTTAAATGCATCTGTCATTCCCACCGCAGACCTCACCGCTGTCACACTACCTGCATACATATTCTGTACTACTGTTACATACTTCTCTGACACTCCCGACTTCCTCATACAATACCATAACTCCTCTCTAGGCACCCTGTCATATGCTTTCTCTAAGTCTATAAAAACACAATGCAACTCCTTCTGACCTTCTCTGTACTTCTCCATCAACACTCTCAGACCAAACATCGTATCTGTAGTGCTCTTTCCTGGCATGAAACCATATTGCTGATCACTAATCATCACCTCCCTTCTTAACCTAGCTTCCACTACTCTGTCCCATAACTTCATGCTGTGAGTGATCAATTCAATCCCTCTGTAGTTGCTACAGCTCTGCACATCACCCTTATTCTTAAAAATCAGTACCAAAACACTTTTTCTCCATTTCTCAGGCATCCTCTCACTTTCAAGATTTTATTAAACAATCTGGTTAAAAACTCCACTGCCATTTCACCTAAACACCTCCATGCTTCTACAGGTATGTAATCTGGACCAACAGCCTTTCCATTCTTCATCCTCTTCATAGCTATCCTTACTTCCTCCTTGCTAATCCATTGTACTTCATAATTCACTATCCCCACATCATCCAACCTTCTATCCCACTCATTCTCTTCATTCATCAACCCCTCAAAGTACTCTTTCCATCTCCTCAACACACTCTCCTCACTTGCGAGTATGTTTCCCTCATTATCCTTTATCACCTTAACCTGATGCACATCTTTTCTAGCTCGGTTCCTCTGTCTAGCCAATCGGTACAGGTCCTTTTCTCCCTCCTTAGTGTCCAACCTTTCATACAACTCTTCATATGCCTTATCCTTAGCCTTTGCCACCTCTCTCTTTGCCATGCACCTCATCTCCTTATACTCCTGTCTACTATCTTCATCTCTCTGACAATCCCACTTCTTCTTTGCCAAGCTTTTTCTCTGTATACTCTCCTGTACTTCCTCATTCCACCACCATGCCTCCTTGTTGTCCTTCCTCTGTCCAGATGTCATACCAAGCACCTATCTAGCCATCTCCCATACTAGCTCTGCTGTAGTTATCCAGCTATTTGGTAACTCTTCACTGCCACCCAGTGCCTGTCTTAACTCTTCCCTGAACTCCACCTCACAATTACCCTTTTTCAATTTCCACCCTTTGATCCTTGGTGGTGCCCTCACACTCGTCCTCCTCTTCATAATCACCAACATCATCTTACAAACCACCATCCTATGCTGCCTAACTACACATTCCCCGGTCACCACTTTACAGTCTCCAATCTCTTTCAAACTGCCCCTCCTACATAAGATATAATCCACCTGTGTGCATCTTCCTCCACTCTTGTATGTCACCCTATGCTCCTCCCTCTTGTTAAAATACGTATTCACAACAACCATGTCCATCCTTTTCACAAAATCCACTACCATCTGACCTTCTGCATTCCTTTAACACCATACCTACCCATCACTTACTCATACTCTCTGTTTCCTTCACCAACATGCCCAATGAAATCTGCTCCAATCACTACTCTCTCACCCTTGGGTACAGTCATCAACACTTCATCCAACTCACTCCAAAATTTTTCTTTCTCATCCATCGCACACCCATCTTGTGGAGCATATGCACTAACAACATTCATCATTACACCATCAATTTCCAGCTTCATAAACATCACTCTATCCAATACTCTTTTCACCTCCAAAACACTGTTAGCATACTGTTCCTTCAGAATAACTCCTATGCCATTTCTCCTCCCATCCACACCATGATAAAACAATTGGAACCCACCTCCGATACATCTAGTCTTTAGATATATATATATATATATATATATATATCTATATATATATATATATATATATATATATATATATATATATATATATATATATATATATATATATATATATATATATATATATATATATATATATATATATAAAATATATATATATATATATATATATATGTGTGTGTGTGTGTGATATATATATATATATATATATATATATATATATATATATATATATATGTGTGTGTGATATATATATATATATATATATATATATATATATATATATATACACACACGGGTTCATATGAGATAAACGACACGTTGTTCCATCGACAGCCGGCAGATGGACTTCAAGTAACCGAAACGTCAAAACAACGAAAACTAACATAAACGAAACTCACTCAACCGACAAGTCTAAACTACATACTAGCACTAAACAACACATACCTGCAAAGTACAATCACTACCACAGAAACACATACACAACTACATACATACTCGCGCTGCTACCTATGATATACACCTCATACACTCCACACCACAACAACAATAATTAAAAAACAAAACGGATCACCACTCCAAACACCACACACACAACACAAGCAAACCAAACTCCTACCAAAGCAACACTAAACCTGACATACACACCTATCGACAACCCTGACCCAAACCCTAACCCTAAGGTCCGTCACTCTCGCACACTCACCTAACCCGTGCCCTAACCCTAACTCACTTAACCCACCCCTAACCCAAAAGATATCACTACTACACACTTACCCGACCTGAGCCCTAACCCTAACTCACTTAACCCACCCCTAACCCAAAAGATATCACTACTACACACTTACCTGACCCGAGCCCTAACCCTAACTCACTTAACCCACCCCATCCCCACAGACCGTGAGCATCGCACACTTACCTTACTCGCACCCTAACGTCCGTCACTACTACATACATACACATCCCTTACACATTTCGCTTACCTCCGCGTCGGTGTCGGTTGACTGACTTTCGTTGATTTAAGTTTTCGTTCCATTGACGTTTGGTTAACTGACGTTCGTTGATTTCAGGTTTCATTCCTTTGACGTTTCGGTTACTTGAAGTCCATCTGCCGGCTGTCGATGGAACAACGTGTCGTTTAACTCATAGGAACCCACACACACACACACACCCAAACAGTCCTGGTGCTCATAGTCAAATGCAGAATGAATGGACACCACCAAAGGTGGTATTGATGTGGTATGGGGCACTGATTTGTCTAGCAATATCAAACATAAGATTTTTGATAAAATGGAAAGGTTGTGGACAGTAAATTTAGGGGCCATTTATAAACTAGGTTGAAATGAGCATATTTAACATTTGAAAATAGATGTTTTGAAAAACTAAATGTGTATAGATGTTCATAGGTAGGTACTAGGCTATCTGCCTGAAGGCATTTATAAGCCTGGCCAGAATGTGTTGGCTTATGCTGCCCCCTGATTAGTTTCCTGTGCCTCTGTCCAGCAGATCCATTGAAGTGATACCCCGGGTAAAATTTCTGTTTCCCATCCACTCGTCAAGGTTTCTCTTGAAGAGTGTTAGTGAGGAGCTCTGTCTAATGTAAATTGGAATCTTGTTCCAAAGCATGGGAAGTCTCTGGGATGGGAATCTATCCCTCCAGCATGTCGTATTTATTGTTGGGGTGAGGTTTAGATCCCTAGAGTGTGTGGCTCAAGGGGATATGCTTTTCTTTAGGTGGAGCATGTCCATCAATTCTGGGTTGGACATGGCCTTGTATGTCAGGCAGAGATCACCTATGAGTAGGCGGTATGCAACCGAGTACAGCTGGAGTTTCTTCAGTCGAGCTGCATAGGGCATCTGTTCAAGGCCAGTGATCCTCTTAGTGAGGTACTTCTGTGGTCTTTCCAGCTGTTGCAGGTGTCTTGTAAGGTACATCCCAAATGGGGTATTGTACTCTATGATGGGTCTGATGAGTGATGAGTAGAGGAGCACAATGACCTCTTTTGATCTGGATGCGAACCCTTTTGTGATTAGGTGGGCCACATAGAAGGATTTTCTAACCACTTTGGCAATGTGATTATCAAAGGAAAGATTACTATCTACTTGGGTCCCTAGATCCCTTATTACGGCTTTCGTATTTAGGGGACTACCACCTATGTGATAGTTTGTGGGTACTTTGTTTTTTCCAAAGTGGATGACTATGCACTTTTTGGCATTTAGCTTGAGGCCATGATTTTGACACCAGGTATCCATCTCAGTGAGACCCTTTAGGAGGATGTCTGTGTCAGCCAGAGAGTCAATTATGGCCCCTAGTTTGCAGTCATCTGCAAACATGGTCAGCCATAGTCCTCCTGTGCTTGCCTGTACCTGTGAGAAGTATATGCTAAACAGGAGGGGGCCTAGGACTGAGCCCTTGAGAATGCCACTTTTAACCAGTTTAGAGTCAGACCTAGCTCCCGCAACTCTCACCATGTGGGTTCTGTCTGTGAGCCAGTTGGCAACCCATCTTGTGACATAGGGGTTTATGTTCCGGCTGGTGAGCTTGTCTATAATATCAGAATGGGGAATGGTGTCAAAAGCCTATGCGAGGTCTAGCTAGGATGTGTGTGCCACCTTTCCCTCATCTATAGCCTTGGTAACTGTCTCAAAGAAATCTACCAGGTTTAGGAGGCATGATCTGCCCTTAACAAAGCCAAACTGGGCAGAGTCCAGTGTTTGGAGGTTCCCAATGTCTGTGTTAATGAGTTCCATGATGATGCGCTTCATAGCCTTGCAGACCAAGCTAGTCAGGCTTATAGGGCAATAGTTTCCAGGGTCTGTTGTGGCTCCACCTTTGTGGAGTGGAATAACCATTGCTGTGCACCACTCTATCGGTACGTAGCCTGTGGAGAGGCTGAGTTTGAACGGTGTGTTTAGGTGAAGGGTTAGTTTTATCTATGAGCTCGTGTAGGACACAGCCTAGGACACCATCCGGTCCCATTGATGCTGTGTTTTTGGCTTTGGAGAGGGATGTTTTAACCTGAGTGTCTGTGATTTCAGGGGCTCTACATTCTTCTGGTATGGTTATGGGCCCTTTTTGGGGTAAGAGGGGAGTGAAGTTTGCACTGAACCTGTCTGCCAGGATGTTGGCTATATCGGTCAGTTCAGTGTATTTTGTGCCTTTCTGCACTAACTCCGAGCAGATCTGAGAATTGCCACTTAGATTCTGGACATAGCTAAAGAATGCCTTGTAGTTATCTTTGCAGTCCTTGGCAATTTTTCTTTCGAAGCTAGCCTTGGATGATTTTATGAGGGATCATAGTCTCTTGCTGATACTGATCAGGGATGTCTTCCCTTCTTGGGATTTTGCTCTTTTCTTACTAGTTTCCTCCTCCTATCGTATAGCTTGTTTATGGCATGGGTCCACCAGACTGGTTTCCTTTTCTTGGAGGAGTGAGTCTTGCTTTTGTTTGGGATAGCACAATCCATTCATTAAGTAATGTGGAGTTTGCTTTTGAAAAGTCTTTTACGGTGGTTTCCTTGTCCAGGGGTGTGGGCGGAATGTGGATATCCAGAGTGATTTGTTTATGGTCAGATCTAACCAGTGAGGAGTTGACCTCCAGTGTGGAACACCGGTCACCCATTTTGGTGATGACCAGGTCCAATATGTTGTCACCTCTGGTGGGAGTGTTGACCAGTTGATCCAGGGCATTTGGGTTTATAAATTCTAGGAAATGTTGGGCAAGGGAGTTAGTACTTGAGTACTTTTCCCAGTTAATGTTTGGATAATTGAAATCACCCAATATTAGGGTGTTTGGTAGGACCTTTATGTTTCCCAGTGTTTCCAGAAATGTAGAATGGGGGTCCTGGGACATGGTGGGTGATCTGTAGCAAGCTACAATTTGAATTGCAGTTTTGCCCATTGTTAGTTGCATGTGGATGATTTCTGTAGCATCGTGCTGTGCCACTAACCTGGAGGTGTGAGTATACATGATGAATATGGATACGCCCCTTCCTTTTGTATTTCAGTCCAGGTTCTGTGGCCAAAATGTTTGGTATGAGTTGTAACCTGGTAGTGCTGGGGTGCTCTCTGAAGCCTTAAACCAGGTTTCTGTTACTGCTCATATATAGATTTTCTCCATACTTATGAGTGCCTCGAGTGCGTGCATTTTGAGAGTTAGACTTCTGGCATTGACTAGCATTACCCTCAGTTTTTTGTTACTTGTGCTATTTACAGCGGTGGGTTTGTCTTTTGAGCCTTTCCTAAAAAAGGCACTATGGGGGTGGCAAGAGCCTTGGCTGGTATTCGAAAGCTTAAGGGTGACAGGTGCAAGCCATCTCTAGTGAAGCAGCATGGCTTGTCAAGCATGTCATCCCAGGTGGACAGACACTGGATCCCCTTTGAATGACAACCAGAAACTTAGCCAATTGTTGAAATTGATAATTTTTTCTTTATACCGTGGAATCATTCTTGGTGAGGGCAGGATGCTACTCAGGGTTAGGATCATACCGGCCTGGGCTACGTGATCAGAGAGCTTTTCCATGACTCTTTTCATGTAGTCCAGGGAGGTACAACTCAGGTCATTCACACCATTATGGACAATAACAGAGTTGTATTTGTACTTGTTCTGGAGTGACCAGAGTGCTTGTGTTATGTGGTGGAACCTGGCACCAAACAGAGCAGCTACAGTAACCTTTTCCTTGTTCAGCCTAGTGACTGGGACGTCAGTGAGCCTGACTATAGAGTCATCTATTACAAGTGTGTTGGGTATGTTATTTTGCCTTAAGGGCTGTGATTGTGTGGCACACTGGTTTTGTGAAGTATGTGTTTCATGGTTTGTGTTGGGGGTGGAGGTTGCTTGGATGTCTGCTTTGGAGGTCTCTGTTGCTTTTGCAGATTTTTATTTAGAGTCTCCTAATACGTTTTTGTGTATTTATGAGTGCTTTTTGCCGGTGCTGGTTTAATGAGTCTGTGGGAGACTGGTGGTGTGATGCAAGTATTTCCCTTCTCCTCTTGACTGTCTGATCCAGTCTTTGGTTGAGAGAGCTTAGTCTCCAGTTTGGCTGTATAATTGCATCTCTCGCATGTATTAGTGTTTGGTGGTAGGAGGAGAGGGTTGTCTGTGTACATGAGGGAGTTGTAACATTGCCTCAAAATGCCCAGATTCACCAGTTGGACTGGAGAGTACATCTGAAACTGCCCTTTGGACATGCCTGAATAGGTACAGTGAACTGTTTTACTGATTGGCTTGTAAGGTCGAATAGAGCCTTGTCCTTCTGTACAGTATAGGGGGGTCTAGTGCTAGGGTTTATAAGTGCTTGCTATGAGTTTTAAGCAAGTGCCAGGCGGAGAAATTAATGGTTTGAGTGCTTAAGTTGAAAGTTTGTCTAGTTCCAAGGGAAAACTTGAAGAGGAGACTTTGTGGAGCCGGGAATAGTTATACCCTAGCTAAGCGGCACTGCCCGGTGCACAAAACCGGGAAAATGCGGATTTTATAGCAGGGAAATGAAAGAGATAGAAATTAGCCCAAAATGGCCAATAAACTACTAATTTATGGGCTGATACCACTCCTCCAGGGACAGGTAGGCTGTTCAAAGCTCCCCTCTCTCACAGGTGAACAGAGAAGCTTCCTTCTATCCAAATAAGGTATGGACAAACACAGAGACTAGTAACACAGCCCTGACTTCAGCACTAACCTAAAAACTGGACTATACTAGCTTAGAAAGGCAGAAAATAGGTATATATTTTTGTTTTTTCTTTTGTTTTTTTTCAGAAAAATAAAGCAGATACAATCAAAAAACACTTTAAATGCACAGAAAAGGATACTTATTGTTATATATCTCAGATCAGAGTTGTAGTCAATGCCACTAGTAATAAAGTAGGACAAAACACAAATACAGTAAAAGCAGATGAATAGAATGCATTTATATATATATATATATATATATATATATATATATATATATATATATAAAACAATAGAAAACGAACAAACTGATTTAAACAAGTTACCCAATTAACCAGAAAAAAGCTCAGAACTGAGCCCTGTTCCAGCAGTCTTCAATCAGAAAAGTTCTAACTGCACACTCCTGCCACTAGAGAGCAGGGGAACCTTCTCCAAAAAAGATGGCCTGGATCAGTGCTCAAGTTATACAAACAAAGCTAGATTCAGCAGGTCTGAATCTGGTCTATGCTACAGCAACAAGGCGCACCAATTTCAGAAAGAAACAGTTCAAATAAGCAAGCACAATAAGCCTATGACCAGAAATTCCCAGCTCAGAAGGGCAGAATCTAGCCTCTCCTCCCACAAGAGTGCAGACCACAAACCTTCTTAATGTAGAATAATTGGCCTGAAGCCCAAGTGCTTAAACCAGAACTAATACACTTTTAGAACAGCAGACACTGAGCCTTCAATCAGCAATTCCCAGCTTAGAAGGATGTAAGCTACCTGTCCTGTCACAACAGTGCAGACCACAAACATTCTTAATGTAAAACAACTGGTAGGAACTCAATTGCTTAAACCAAAAGACTTAGAATAACAGTTACAATTTAATCAGGCTACTACCAAGCAGTAATAAATGCAGCAGAATAAATTAAAATGAGTACTTTTAAGAAGAGGCAAAAGCAAATTAAAGCAGGAGAAAACACAAATACAGTAAAAGCAGATGAATAAAGTACAATTTTTTTGTTAGTAAAGTGCAAGGAGAGAGGAAGGAAGAACCTAAGTGGGTTGGCCTTCTCAAATCTTGTCTCTCTATTAAGTAGATTGAACACTAGACTCAGAATATGATCTCTCTGTACTCTGTTAAGTGAGCAAATGAGATGGACCCAGGAGGAGTGTTCAAATACAGACGTACAGGAGGGGTGGGCAATTCCAGAGCCACCAACACTAACATGAACAGGTAGGGTGGGTGGGGAACTAACTGCAGAGAGACACACAGCACACCATTCAGTGAAACAATTAGGTAACAGAAAAAATAAAATACAGTACTTTTAAAACTGCAAGTGATTGTTTATATGCTTTATGTAGATGCATGAGTATATTTGTTTATATATACATATTTTATATGTTTATGTGTATAAACATGTTTGAGCTATAACACGTGTATATTTATTTCCTGAAAAGTGTTGATATGTTGTAATAGATATTTGTATGCAACACTGTATTGAGAAATGTTCATATGGGGTTGTGAATTCGGTCTGTTGAGTCAGTTGTTCCTGTGTGGAATTACATGTTCCTGATGCTGCTGTATGTGCTGTTGCTTCCATTAAACCTGAAGTATTTGGATTGCCATATGGACTGACTTTTTTGAAAGAATTCTGGAAGAAAATATTTATGCTGGTGCCGGACCTTTGGTGGTGTATATATATATATATATATATATATATATATATATATATACATATTATATATACCCACACACACACATATAAATAAATCTCTCTCTCTCTCTCTCTCTCTCTATATATATATATATATATATATATATATATATATATATATACATACATATATATATATATATATATATATATAGAGAGAGAGAGAGAGAGATAGTTCCCCTTTAAAACATCACAGCCTACATCATCAAAGCTGAAAATGGTAAGACAACACTGTAAGTACAGAGTCATGAACTCCTGGAACATCATCTTTCCTCTTTGGGAAAGTAACCACTTGGCCACCATGGTGATCTTTGTCCTTTCTCCACTGTAGTGTGATCTCAGAGTTGGTATAATTAAGTGTGTGGGGGGGGGGCAAGCCATCCCCACCCACTTCGATGGGTGTAATTTCCTTCCCTCTGTGTTTTTTTCATTGGTACCCAAGTGGTTACTTTCCTGGAGAGGAAAGACAGTGTTCCTGGAGTTCATGGTTATGCACTTACAACATTTTAGTCTTGCCATTTTCAGCTCTGATGATGTGGGCTGCAACATTTTAAAGGCAAACCATACAGATAAATAGATAGATAGATAGATAGATAGATAGATAGATAGATAGATAGATAGATAGATAGATAAGTACAGATCTCTCTCTCTCTCTCTCTCTCTATATATATATATATATATATATATATGTATTTATTTATATAGCTCAAAAGAGCAAATGTTACAAGACTAAACTAGGCACACAGAAAATGTGGAAGGTAAAGAAACACAAAACAAACACAATATCTGCATTTCTGCTGGGTGAGAAAGCAGACCCTGTACCCCACCAAGTAGAGGGCTGCACCTTCTCTACATCCCCTAATAATTATATACAAAAACAAGATTGCACCACAGTTGAGAAAGGAACAAAATCCCAGTCCCGACTATACCACAGTCCTGCACAGTCAAGGTCCTTGTTGTTCGACCTTTCAGGTTTTCAATGCTCGTGGTTTGTTTTTGATGGTCGGTCATGATATATATATATATATATCTACACACACACACACACACACACACACCACACACACACACACACACACACACACACACACACACACACACACACACACACACACACACACACACACAGATGATTTTTGTACTAGTGATAGAAGTGCTTCCAAGGAGTGCAGTTTTTCATTTAAGTTCCTAGTATTTAGCAACACGGCCCTTATTTTGCTCTGATTGGTTAATTTCATGTTAGTAATGTTGTTTTTGAGACCTTGCCTAAAAAAGGCAACATGGGGGATGCAGGAGTCTTTGCCAGCAGCCAAGAGCCTAAGGGTGCCACCTGCACACTGCCTCTGGCAAAGCAGTGAGGTTTGTCGACCATGGCTTCCCAGTCCCAGGCACACAGGAAGTGGATCCCCTTGGAATGACAATAAAAACTAAGCTAATTATTGAAATCAATCACTTTTTGTTTATACTGTGGCATCATTCTTGGTGAGAGTAGTATGCTGCTCAAGGCTAGTGACATATCTGCCTGGGGTATATACTCAGAGAGCTCAACCATGTCTCTCTTCATATGGTCTAGCAAGGTACATCTCAGGTCATTCACGCCAACGTGAACTATAACAGAGTCATAACAATGCTTGTTGCTGAGAGACCTGAGTGCATGCATGATTTGGTGAATCCTGGCACCAGACATGCAGCTGACCATGACTTTCTCCTTGTCCATTCTGGTGAGTGGGACATCTGTGTGGATATGTAGTGGTGGGTGAGTTGATAACCTTCTCAGTGTTACTGTTTTGAGTAAGAGAGAGCATGGATTCAAAATTCTTGGTGGCAATACATCCTTCACACTCTGTACTAGATTGTGTTATTTGCAGAGGGTTGTCTGTGTACATGAGGCAATTGCTACACTACCTCAAGAGACCCAAGTTAACAAGGTTGGCAGGAGAAACATGGATAATTCGGCTTTCCATAATGCTGAGTTGAACACTGTTATCACTGGGATGGCTTTTCAGAAACGATCACAGAGGAGCTCACTGAATGGATATTTCTGCCTGGGTTTTAAGGGAAAATTTGTTGAATTTAACTATCCGGCTTTGATGCAGAATTGCGAGGCAGTGAGCAGTACTGTGCGATGTGCAAACAAGCAGAAACCTGGTCAGGTGCAGGGCCTAAATACCAGAAGCTAAAACTTTAAAAAACTCTAACAAAATTCCAAAGGGCCAATGAGAATGCTTATTCCAAGACCTAGCTTCTCTGTACCAGTCAGGCCCCAGTCAACACAATTCTCTCACAAAAGTACAGATAGGCTCCTTCCAATCCAAAATGACCTGGAAAATGTGCTCAGGACAAACAAACCACTACAAACAATTCCAGAAACAGCAGGCCTGAATCTGGACTATGCTACAGCTATCCTAATTTCAGTGGGAAACATTAGAGAATGTTTAACACAACAGAAAATAGAATTGAGATACTGAAAATTGTTTAAAACAACAGAAAATCAGCCAGGAGGCTTTAAAGAATGATTTAAGAAGTTAACAGGTCAGTTAATTAAGTACTGCTTGGCGGGAAAACCAAAACAAACAGAACAGATAGCATTAAAACAGTGAAAAAATACCAGCAAAACTTAAACAATGTAATCAACAAAAAAGCTTGCTAAACAGTGAGGACAGCAATAAAAAAATCAACTTTACAGACGCAGTGTAGCAGGCAATTGCAGTATAACTGTATAGTTTAGAACAGAGTAAGTAAATACAGTATAAAAGTAGGCAGCAGGCAATAAAAAAGTGCAGTAAATAGTATGAATAAGAAAAAAAAAAAAAGGCAATTTATGTTTTTTGGAAGCTCAGAAGCCTCTAGTTGTCTGTTATCTCAGCTCAGAGTTGTGGCTGGTAGCCTACATCAGTTCAGTTTAGTACAAACAAGCAGAAACCTGCTCAGATGCAGAGCCTAAATACCAGAAGCTAAAACTTGAAAAAAAAAACTCTTAAAAAAATTTGAAAAAATAAAACAGTGACAATGCTTATTTCAAGCCCTAGCTCAGCCTCCCTGTACCAGTAAGGTTCCAAGCAACACAATTATCTCACAACCAAGTTGGCTTGGAAAACGTGCTCAAAACAAAAAAAAAAAAAAAAAAAACACTACAAACAATTCCCAAAACAGCAGGCCTGAATCTGGATTATGTTACAGCTACTAGTTACCCTAGTTTCAGCGGGAAACACTAGAGAATGCTTAACACAGCACAAAAATAGCAGTAAGAACCTGAAAAAAAATTTAAAACAGCAGCAAATCAGCCTGGCAGCCCATCTCAGTTGAGCTCAGTACAAGTTGCTTAGTAAAGCTCTTTCCATGACACTACCACTACACAAGATAGCTTGGGCACACATGACACACATACACACATACAAACACACACACACACACACACACACACACACACACACACACACACACACACACACACACACATTTATAAATGATTCTGTTTTTGAGGAGAGTATTTCTTCTGATTGCCTCTTGGAAGAATTTTCTTCTTCAAATGGACCAGTTGTTTCAATGGGAACATAATGACATGTTTGAGAAAATATTATGATTCATTATAACTGGAATCTCCTCCTGTTCTTCCAGATTGGGAAGATGCTTCTATTACAGCCTACAGCATGATAAAAATCTAGATTTGAACCTGGGATCACCTCTGCTCTGACCAGGAGCTTACTGATTTTTACCTTTGGGTCACAGAGAAACCTAAACTGCAGGTGTATTTTTCATTCTCAGTACTGCCCAGAGTACTAACAGCCACACCTCACTTCTGAGCCTATTTATGTGAAAGAAGGTAAACCAAATTACATGTTACACTTTTTGACTTAAGCATGCAGGTGTTTGCTCGGTGCTTAAAGTCTTGCAAACAGGGAAGGCAATGGTAAAATTTATTAATGTAATAAAACTTTGACCACAACACTTCAAATATAGCCTACACTATGAACATAACAGTATCTGTCAGCAGTTTCACCCATAACATATCTGGCAAACTACTTCACAATTCAAGTTTAATTCATGAAATGTTAATCATGTGTGTGCTAACACTTTGCCATTATCTACGTTAACATTATCAGTTTCTCAGCATTGCAATATGTAAACAAGTGTTTAGCATGCCTTAATTTGGTTGCTTGGCTGTTATTTTCCATTACATGGAAAAGCATTCATACACACATAAGAAGGACAGGATATGTACGCTTGACTGAGCACATATGTTCTGATATTCATGTGTGCACTGCAGCATTGCACTTGCAAATGATATTTCAGTACTTGGGCCATTGTCAGGCAGACAATAGAAATACAGAGCATAATTGCTTTGTTACATTTGGTATGGCTTTATACTGACACTGGACATTGGTCATCAATGATCATATAACATTGATATTGCAAGTAAACTATATTAATGTGGACATTCCTTCATCTGAATATGAAGACACATACCTCTACCCTTGCAGTACTGGCATTTCCAGAGTGTGTGTGTGTGTGTGTGTGTGTGTGTGTGTGTGTGTGTGTGTGTGTGTTGGTGTGTATGTCTCTGAGTGTGTTATCTAAACAACATCCTGAGAAATAGGTACATGTATGGCTCAGTTCTGCAATTTGCATTTATGTACAGCTTCTTTCATAAAGGTTACCAGGATGTGTTTAAATGTATTTTTGCAAACTGAAATTACACCTTCATAGCTCAAGTCCTGACTTTGCATACAAGTCTCATAACAGTATACATTATCTGTGACACTATAATGATGTCATCCTCTATAAAGAGCACTGTGACAATGATAAAATCAGACATCTGTGATGGCACAAGTATTAAATACTGTGTTCTCCAGCTTGTGTAACTAGTTAGATAGGGGATCTAATTGCACAACAGTCAATTTGTGCATGTATCTCTATATCTGAGTCTGTGTGTATGTGTGCACATAGTCAGAGGAGCTTGACTCCTGATCCTGCTGCCCTTATTGAAGTAGCATTAGGAAGATACTGTTACACTGATACATGACTCCATGGTGATTTCTTACATCTTTCACATCATCATCTTCCCAGAATACTGACACTGTCTATCCCCTATAGAGTGCACTCAAACATAAAGTTGGACTTGTGCTGTGGTGCTATTTTTAAGTACTGTGTTCTTTAATTTGTGTAACTAGATAGGCAGGGCTTCTAATCTCAAAGAAGTCAACCTGAGTGTGTGTGTGTGTGTGTGTGTGTGTGTGTGTGTGTGTGTGTGTGTGTGTGTGTGTGTGTGTGTTCATTCAACTATCAGTCTGAAGACAGTTTTACATCGGGATGTGAGTCCACATCTAGCTCACACAATCCTTCCAATGTCATCTTCTCAGCATACACTGCTGATGCCATCTCCTATAATGTCCACTCTGACACAGTTACAATCAGACTTGTGGCTGGACACTTTCATTAAGTACTGTGTTTTTGTGTTTTCTAGTGTCTGCAACTAGATAGGTGGGGGTTCTAATATTACAGCCATCAATTTGGGTGTGTGTATGATCATTCAACTACCATTCTGGAGACCATCTTGCATAGGTTGTGAGTCCACATCTATATCATACAATCCTCCCAACATCTTCTTCTCAGCAAACACCAATGCTATCATCCTCTATTAAGTACACTCTGACACAGTTAACGTCAGAGTTGAGTTGTGGCACTAGTGTTAAGTATTGAATTCTCTAGTTTGCATAACTCGATAGGTAAGGCTTCTAATCTCATAACAATAAACTTAAGTGTGTGTTCATTCAACTATCAGTCTGAAGACAGTTTTATACTGGGATGTGAGTCCACATCTATGACCTACAATAATCCCAACTTCATCTTCCCAGCATGCATTGATAATGTCACCCTCCCCCCATAAGCTGCACCCTGACAATAGTAAACTCAAGCATCTGTGTTGGTGCTAGCATTACAAAATGTGTTCTATAGCTTGAGTAACTAGAGACGTTGGGGTTCTATATCTTACAGCAATCAATTTGAGTGTGTTGGTGTACGTGTGTTCATTCAACTATCAATGTGGAGACAATTTTACATCTGAATCTGAGTCAACATTATATATCACACATTCCTCCAAAACATCTTCTTCTGAGCAGACAATGATAATGTCATCCTCTTTAAAGTACACTCTGACACTGTTAAAGTCAGACATCTGTGTACATGCCAGTCTTACATTGTATGGAATCTAGATTGTACACCTACAGAGGTGCTGTGTTCAAATCTGACCTCAATCAACTGGTGTGTGTGTGTGTGTGTGTGTGTGTGTGTGTGTGTGTGTGTGTGTGTGTGTGTGTGTGTGTGTGTGAGAGTGTGTGTGTGTGTGTGTGTGTGTGTGTGTGTGTGTGTGTGTGTGTGTGTGTGTGGTTGGTGGTATATTATGGTCATTGTATGATGTTTTGAATCGCATTTCATTTTACTCCCACTCAGAACATTTTACATAGCCACATGCATCCAGTGTTCACTGTTTCCTCTGTAAATGTAATATCCTTTCTGCAGAACACTGAGGATGTCATCATCTCAAAGATGCATATGAGCATCATGAAGCAGAGCCCCTACATCACCCTGTGCATGCCATCTCCAGACCACAGGATGTGTGATTGCTAATTCTGTCATGTGGTGGTGCACATGTCACATATGGACAGAGGCAGCCTGTAATAAAATAAAACATATACACACATACACCTAATATCTTCCATCAGATAGATATAGCAATTTTGGTTTAAATGGCATAGGAATGGCTGGGATTTTATGTGGTCTTGACTATTAGTCTAGTAATATTCTATGACCCTCTGAACATTGCAAATGTCACTGTTGAGGTGTGGCTGTACTGTAGCCCTACAACAAGGTATTTCAATCTGTGATTTGAAACTACTGTATAGCTGAGCACTGCTGCCAGTTGATTACATGTTCCTTCCATAACAGTTGTAGTAATATGCCTCCTGAGCCTCTTGATATGGAATGGTACTATGTATACTGTTGCTTTAATAAGGCATGTGTTCTTGTAGTGGAGTATATCAACATTCTACACAGTTCTCTTTCAACCATCACAGAGACAGCTGGAGTTTGGCAAGGTGTGCATATGTATACCTAGCATCTGGAAATGTTATCTGGCATATATCAGTATTACATCATACTGAATACATAGGCACATATGCTTGGGTTCATCCACATGTTGTAATGCTGTTATATACTCAAACTTATGACATGCTGAAAATCACTCCCAACCTTGGGTAATTCACTGTATGCACAATTGTGTTGCTATTCACAAGGATTATAAAGGTGTTCCACAGCAGCCTGTGTGACTGTCAGCATTTGCGTTATTAATTTGTGAACGACCCTCATCCACCACAATTGTAATGTGTCCATATATGGTATCAGGGCCCTCACCCACACATTTACAGTGATAAACATATATGCATGTGATATACAACTAATGTAATGACATGAAATAGGTAGAGTTGTATGACTCTGTTAACAGTTCCACTGTGTACATGTGATTCAGACCCAATGTTTTATTTGGAGGTGATCTACAGCCTGAAGTCCAGTTGTAGCCTCAGTAAAGCTATACTGTGACTGTACTGCATCAAGGACTTACAACTACATCACATCTGTATTACTACTTGATAGTTTGCATGCACACATATGGATGTACTGTATGTCATGATTTCATGGCAGTATAATATTGTCACTTGCAATGTCAGGGGGACAGTAATTGTGTGGCACATTTGTTGAGTTTTGACATGTACATATGGAGGGTGCTCCTTGTATTGTTTGTTGTGTGTATAATATTACAGTGACAGATTCTTCGATCACTGACACTTGATTTTGCACTACTGTAATTTCTGTGACATTGACATAGTTGATGCATTGCCATCAGACACACATACTGCTCTCCCACTCATTTTCATGGATCACTTCTTAATTCACACATCAGTAGCAGATGCTTCAAACAATATCTATTGCTATTACATATGTCAGATGCATGCAATATCCAGCTGTGTGTAAGGAATCCACTCATAGTAGTGTGATGTTTGTAAGTGTTGTTATCCATATGGCTGATACCTTTGTTAGACAGTAATGCTTTAGTCAGGTGTATCACATCTGACACAGTGAGCTCCCACACATCTGGTTAGCCATACAAAACTATTCTTTGGAATACATGCTTATTAGGATATGACAGTACAGACTTCCCTTCAAGGTGTTCTACTAGATGCTTGTGTGTTACATCTTTCTGTGTTGCACCCAGTAAATACACAGCTCATTGACACCATTGATGGCATGGGTTTGATTCTTGCAGGTGTGGATTGTGTCTTATGTGCCATGCACGCCTCTCAACTGGCAACAATTGCCCCTGATTTCGACTCCAGGTTTAACACTGTCCCTCTTAACTCCCCCCAAAATTGGTCATTTTTGGAGAAGTGGTGAATTCCCCTAATATCATATTGACAGTCATTACAGTTGTACACATCTGTCTGGCAGAACATGTATAAGTTAAACTCACATAATCTGCCAATGCTGCAGATGAATGATCATAATATTTTAAAAGTGTCCATGATTGTACCTGTTTCTGTTTACATTTGTCCAACAGTCCATTGCTATGTGCCCCTGACTAGTTGAGAGCTTTGTTGACATGCAGTCATGTATAAACAAGTCATTTTGCAGATTTTCAGAGTATGCACATACCCCCTGTTGGATATAGCATCCTTGATAAATGTCCTCTCCAATGAGCAGGTCACTGATGTTTGTATCACAACCATTCATCTCCATCTACATGGAACCTTGTGTGACCATCACATATACACTGTCATGTGTGATGATATAATATACTCACACAGGACATGTAAACAGCAGTACATACTGTACTATCTACATATGTGCTTAATGTCATGATAATGACTTGCCTTGTAAGTGTACACACATTGACATGTACTATCTTGGTGACATTACCATATTTACCATGCCTTCTTCCTCTTTTTGTAAGAGATGTAAAAGTTAAAAAAGAAATCTGCTAGTCAGGTTTTTAATTGCAGACAAAAACAGAAGTCATAAGCTTTGAGTTGCTAAATATAATCATAAACAGTTGCAAACTATGTACACCTTTTTAGAAATGCAGAACTCCTCATAGCTGTCACACAGAGCAACATGTACTAAGGAAGTTGAGTTATAGTGAAAACACATTCTGCATGCAGTGCTCAGGAAGAGTTAATCTTCAGTGTTTAACTTGTGTGTGAATACCTTAATACATAATACCAGTGTATTCTTTTGAAAGACTTTTTTGACTGGCCTACATTATGAATTGGCTCTACCTAGGTGGCCCTCCTGGGTCTATATTAGAACATCGACTTTTTAAAACATCAGATGTTCTAATATCGACCCCTATTCAGTGAACGCTGACAATATCGTACATGCAGAACAGCAAATTTTTTCCCAGGGAAAAAAATCGCTGTTCCGACACACGTACACACAACACAAGCACACCAAACAAATAGCAATCCACACACATATACCTAAAATCCTACATCTAACCCTACACTAAACTGTACATACACCACTAGCTATCCACTTACCTTTACTCAAATCCTAACCCTAAGGTCCATCCCTATCGGACACTCACCTCACCCGCGCCCTAACCCTAACTCACTTATCCTGCCTTAATCTTCACGTCCACACAATTGTACACTTACCTGACCCACGCCCTAACCCTAACTCACCTACCCCATGCCCTAACCCTCACATCCACACAATCGCACACTTACCTGATCCCGACTCGTAACTGTCCACCACAGTGCTAAAAATAGCAAAGCCACAGGCACGGCCAATCAAATTCCTTCCCTAGGAAGAAATTTGGTGTTCTGCAGCTTTGCTATTTTCTGCATTCGCTGAATAGGGGTCGATATTAGGACATTCGAAGTTGTGAAATTTTGATGTTCTAATATATAGACCGGCCCTCCAATACAACTAAATAAGTAAATAACTGTCATGCTTGCAGACTAAGATGACTTTCAACCAACAGACAATAAACAAAAAATAAGTCTGTTTATCTTATTGGAGATTCAGAAACACTTTATGACAGCCAAATCTCCTAGTGCTTTTTACTGTTTATTTCACATTTTATTCAAACTACAAGGCAAATGGCAAATGCTAGTTCAGTAACATGATACACAGCTTCACTTGTAGAAGCAAGAGCTGTTTTACCTTTATATCTAGAAAAGAAAAAGTATGACAATCAGTGCAAGTACTTTACTGTAGACTGTTAAATGCCTACAACTTTTTTGTTGCTGAAAGGTGAGTACTGGCAAATAAGTTTTTCTTATTCATATACCTTGTACCACTTCCCTTATCTTCTCATACTTCCAGTAAAAGTAACATATTTCATTCCTTGCAGCACTTGTCTCATCTTCCATACTTCCTATGAGTTCATAACACAATATTAATCTTTCATCCCTTCTTAGCTCTAGGTAGCAGACCCTGTGCACAGTGATGTCCTGTGACATATTCTAGTGATACATTGTTTCTTATTTTGCTTCATAAGATAAGAGTATTCTTCCTGTTTTAACATCCGCGATTCCCTACATGCTACTTCAGCTGCACGTCGGTAAGTAGAATGTTGTTGAATGGTAATGTTTATATACATAGTTACTCTATTCACAGGAACCTTCTTAACTATGATTAATTCAACAGTGGTTAAACTGCAAAAGTCTTAGGTATTACTATTCTGAAAGGTTCTGATAAGCATCAAATATTTAGGTAAATGTTACAAATGTATTTAAATCTTTCTCGAGAATGTTTTATATTACGTATGTGCTAAAACACAGAACTTTTTAAGCAGTTAAAGCTGTGTTTATTCAGCTGTCTTGAGCTAAGTAACATAACAAAAGAAAGGGCATGTAATATGACCATAAGATTGCTTACTATGTGTGCTAATCTGTTGTAATGTTTACATTACTTGACACGCAGTTTGTGAATTGTGAATCAGTGTGACTAAGCTAACTCTCTAACATTTTGTACTGTTCTGTTTTTTTTTTCCCTTGGTAAATATGTGTTTCACAAGGGGAAATGACCATTGTCAGTGCTAGACTAAACATGCCTAATAAAGAGGTATGTAAACAGATCTGCCTGGAATCTTCCTCTAGAAAGAAAACCATGGAAACTTGCATATAAATTGGGTAAATAGTGGAGATGTTCTGCAAAATAATTTACCCTCTATTCATATTCTTATTAAGTTCCTTAGCTTTGCACTGGAACTCTCTACAGGCTTTGTTCTTAATAGAAATTTCATTTTTCCAAACATTTTTTTTGTTTTGTTATTTGTCACTACATCTCTCACACATTGCCCTTTATTATTGATGAACGTTTTATTTTCATAAAATGCTTTTTATTTGCCACTACAGCTTCCATTTTGTGCTTACTCACTTCATTCCATTCAGACATCACTGTTCATACTTGTGGTTATCTTCACTGTTCATCTTTGCTTTCCTATCACCACTCATGCATGTGTACATTTATGAAAGTGCCTCAGCTCAAAGAAGCAGATGGGTATAACATGCAATATGCTGCTGACACAGAAGTATTCATTTTGGTAAGGTGGCTACATACTGGCCTTTAAATAACTTTGTTTTCATCATCTTTCCATAAAATGACAGTGTATTTATATCTGTGTCTATCTACACACATACATGCACACAGACACACATGCGCATGCACACACACACACACACACACACACACACACACACACACACACACACACACACACACACACACACACACACACACAAAGATAGATGGACAGATAGGTAAATACATAGATAGGCAGACAGACAGACAGATAAAAAGACAGATATTTTTACTGTTTCCTTTAACTTTATTAACTCCATACGGTATGTTACATCCACATGCAATACTTCAGCATTGTGCACTATACCTTATCAGCAGCTGGCTGCTCCATCTCCTACTCTGTCACTATCATCCCATCTTGGATTCTCTTTGGGTTCAGTCTTCATTCTTCCTACTATGATTTGTAGTATTCTGGTATCTATTGACATTGCTCTTTTATTTTTCTGTAGCTACTTTCCGTATTCTCGTCACTTATTGCCATTCTCTCCTCACACCCAAGGGTGTCATATTATCCATGCTTTCATATTGTTTTTTCTCACTTTCAGTGTTGATAGATGATGATTTCAACTTTTGTACTCTACTGTCTGATAATGTTCATTTCTCTTTTCGTTCCCAATTCTGTTGCCTTTCTTTAGACCTCTATACACAATTCCCAGGTTTGCTGTGCTTCCTTTAGAAGAGTGTCTCCCCAGATTATCTGAGTCTGCTTCCATAGTTCTTTTACTCATCCACATTTCCACAGCATATACATTATTCTTTACCTGTTCTGTCTGACACCTCTGGCATCTACTAACCTCCAGTGCCATGTGGGTTAAATTCTTTCTTTGCAGCACTCTCAGGCTCTAATTTCCCATTCGTACTTTCTGCATGTACCTCATTGCCTGAGATCTCTTTTTCCTATACCCTCCAATTTCTGTAAGTCTTCCTCCTATTCACCTTTCCAGTTCTTTATTAGTGCCTTTTCTTAGACCATGTCCCTGCTTTCCCTTAGTTCATTGTAGATTCATTTCATCCTTTGTCTTCCTAATTCCTTTCATTTCACTTCATTAGGATGCCATCATCTCTACTTTTGCTCTGCCATATTGCCCTTTCCATTTTCCTGCTGTCCTCTCTGTATTCCTCCTCTATGTTTCCTTGACTACCAGATAATTCTGCTACCTGACCTCTGACATTCTGTATTTTGTTATTAACTACTCCATTGTTTTAAATGTTTCCTGACCATCCTTTTCTTTACATACCAAATCTTCCTCTTGAGATATTTTTCTTCTCTTGCATATTTCTTCATTTTCTTCCTTATGTTTGCCTTCCACACTTCTGTCCAACAGAGTTTTCTGGGGTTTCCTTCACCTCATCTCATGTACCCCAGTTCTTTTAGTGCTGCTTCACTTATGTCCTTTAAAACACTTCTCCATATCTCCTTCTGATTTACTATATTTCTTTAACCTCATTCTATTCTGCTTTTGTCTAGAGAATGATGTTGCATGCCAGCGCTTATATATGGATATGTGGGGACCATGGCCCCCCTTTTCCTTACCCATTCTCATTTCTACTTCGCTCACTATTTTTGCTTGCTGTTAGTGACCAGACCCATGTGTCGTTTTTCATTCGTTGTAGCCATTTGTAACTAGTACCTATTTCTATGTTGTAGCCATTTGTACATAGGACCTATTTCTATGTTATAACCATTTGTACCTAGGACCTATTTCTATGTTTTAACCATTTGTATCTAGGACCTATTTCTATTTTACTGAGTAGGTGGAGGATTATTGGTAGTGTCATCTTCTTTGCTGTGTTATTTATCACAAGCAATATCTAATTCTTCTCTCTTACCACCTCCACCCCCAGGTTATATTTGTTTCTATCTTTTTCAAGGTTTTGTTTTCTCTTGTCTCTCTCAACATGATCCCAACAAAGAACCCTAGGTACTAGGGGGAACTCTTTCTTTTTCTCTTTTATCTTACCTGATCACCTGACCACTTTTTCCCTTCACTTTTCTTAATTTCACAACTGCTGTTCAAGTTCAAATTTATTTATATATTTTTAACAAAGTGAAAAAAACAGATAAAAGTTATCCTCAACACTCAAAATTGTATCAGTGTGCAACCAATCCATGCAATCATGCCCTAGATCTGACAGACATGTCTTTAAAGACATTGTCTTGTTGTTGCACCTTATTGCTGCCATTTCTCTAAACTTCTCAACTGTCTCTCTTATAGCTGCTTTTGGTGTGGCCAGATCCTTTGGCATTAACATGTCATCTTCTATATATAAGTCAGATCAATATTTACATGTTATCTTTCTCCACCAGCATTGTTGAATTATATCTGACTTTCATTGTCAGTGCTTCAACTATATGTTTGGATAGCAGGTACCCTGTCTCTTTCCTTTCACTACCCTTGTCTCCACAGATATTTGTGAGCACTTCAAGTTCTAGGTCTTGGTATATAGTCTCTATTCAGTTATGAACTTTTCCCCTACCTACAGTGACTTCCATAAGAAGACCACCTCCCAATATTGAAGGCCTCCTGCACATCAAATATTACAATCCCACCTGTTCATTCCTGCTTAAGTTCCTCCATGTGCATAAATTCCAGTAGGTCCCACCAGTTTGTTTTTGTTTTCCTTTCCTTCACAATACAGTTTTGCCCTCTTTATGTTATTTTTGGCAAAACTTTATCCAGTTTTTCTGCCATTATATTTTCAAAAGTCATAAAGTTTACAACAATTAAAGAGAGAGAGAGGCTCATAATTTCCAACTTCCTCCTTTTTGTCTTGCCCTTTATGCATTCTGGTTATACCAGCCTCCTCATATGTGTAAACATTTTTTTTTGCTTTAGTCATATATTCTCATATTAATTCATCCAGACCTTCCAAATTTCATCGGGTCTATATCACAACGATGAACTAACAAAAGTTCGATCACTGTAATATTGAACTCTAAAGTCCGAAACCCAACAAAACCGAAAACACAGAACAGTGATTTTTTTTCCAAGGAAAAAAATCGCTGTTCCTTGACAAAACAAATAAATAAATAAGCTTAAACTTAAACTAAAGTGGGGAGCTTCGCCCACCAAACCCCCCAATGTGGGGGTCTGTGCCCCCCACACACACCGTACTTAAATATACCAACTCCGAGATCACCCCACAGTGGAGGAAATAGCATGGCCCCCAAAATGGCCCGCCAATTTTTTTCCCTGGGAAAAAAGTTGATGTGCAGTGGCATCGCTATTTTCAACATTCGAACTTTAGGGTTCAATATTACAACATTCAAACTTGTTTTAGTTTGACGTTGTAATATAGACCCAAATTCATCTCCTCTCCATTTGTAGAATTCCAGTGGAAATCATCTGGTCCTCCAGGTTTCCATTCATTTGGCTTATATATCCTTATCTCACCCTTTTTGCCTTACCATTCCACTTGTCTCTTTGTGGTCCAGTTGATATTCCTCTGTGTTAATTTCTCCATTCCCCTTCAGAGACTTCTGCCCCTTTCTGATGTTCATAAATCTACCTACAGTATTTCTTAAATGTGTCCCTAATAGGCTTATTTTCTATTAAATATTTTCAATGTCCTTCCTTTAGCATCTGTCCATTTTGTTCTGGCAGCTTCTTATTGTATTTCTTGGGTAACTGTCCTTTTGCCCCCTCCCAATGCACACTTTTTAGCTGTAGCCCCCCCAGTATCATTGTTGAATTTCTTACTCTGTAATCATTTTACTGCTTGATTCCATTCTTATTGCTTTTTCTCGGCTTGTGATCATTTTTCTTCTGTTTTAATTCCTATTGGATTCCTTCTGTACCATCTCGAGCTGCCGCTGCAGTTCTCAGTCTCCCTACTTTCCTTCTCTTCCTTTGTCCTGTGCTCATCCATTTTTTCTCTGATAGTAACAGTGATTCCATTGCACTAGTATATCTCTGGTTTGACCTTGTCATCCATATTATCCTGTGTTGATTCCTTTACTAGTCCTTGCAGAGTGTCCTTGTCTTCTTTTCTCCTCCATTTACAGTTAGTCCACCTACACCCCTTTCTTTTAGTTTTCTGTTCAAGCACCATTACCTTTAGGTTCACTGTAGCATCATCTGGTATATATCTCTTCGGTATTTGGATCTCTTCTATTATTTCCATTACTGTCATTATGTTAGTCTTCAATAAAACCTATCTAACCTAAATTCCTATACCAAAATGTTTCACATGAAGGTGTTTTTCCTCTTGGTTTGATACCTATCCCTCCATATATCCAGTAACCTTCACTGTTTCATTCCTTTTTCTAGTCCTAGGGGGAGAAGGTACTTTGTTATGACTACCCAAATGGGGAGAGAGACTGAAAGAGAGAGAGAGAGAGACATGGACAAGAATTCCATTCTTCTATACAGACTGTTTTTTCTGGCTCTATGGTGACATTGCAATTCTGCGCTACTAATTGTATTCCATCTCTTCTTGTCTGTGCCAGTTAGCAAAAATATTATTGCACAATACATCTTAATCCATCATGTACCTGCCACCATTCCCTGCCAGATGATCCATCTGCCTGCCCCATTGTTAATACTTTCTCTGTAGTTGTCTGAAATCCCCTCTGAAAGACACTTGTGTCTCTCCTCCTTCCTCCCCATGCCTTGTTATCCATCTCTGCCATTTCTTAGTCATAACATATTATCTTTTCCCCTCTTTGATTTTCACGTTTGATTCCTGAAATAAAACAATGCCCCACCTCATCCTCTTTAGCATTTCCTTTATTCTCTTTCTTCTCAAAAGTTTTGATGAGTGCCTCCTTAATGTTCCACATAAGTACTTTCCTTTTTGTTTTTGCCCACCTTTCCCTACTTTCCCCATTGCTGCCATATGGCATGACACTTCCTCCAAGCCTCCCACCTGAGCTGAACATTGTGTTCATTGGTGATTGCCTCTGCTTAGAGCCATTGTGCCTCCCTTACCATGCCTTTGTATCCCTACCTTTTGCCTTTCTGTATGTGCATGATTATGCCCTGGACACAAACCTTTACAACTTTATTTTGCTCTCTTCAGTCTGTCCCTCACATTGATACATTACATTCCACCCAGTAGTAATGTCTCAATCTTTTTTTTTTTTATTTCACAGCATTCCAATTTCGTGGTGTCCCCTGGCAACTATTGCTCACCAGTTGGGATGCACCTGCTTCATTTGTGTGAAAGTCCAGCATTGTTTCTTTTCTCTGTAGTCTTATAACTTTACTATTCACATTTGTCTGTGAGTCATTCTTACTTTTTCCTGTTTCCCTCACAAACATTCATTTTCATGCACCCATGTTATTATATAGGTTCCTGTGTATATACTAAACTAATGACTATCAGGGCCTTCATAAACCTACTCATACAACCCAATGCAATGGCACTGCTTGGTATTATGTGTGTTTTAATTCAGGTTATATTTGTTACAAGGAGTATGTTACTTGGGAGGTTGCTAAAAAGTTATGTGGTGGTATATTAGTTATGGAATGCTTACTATTGACGTCGATCTATAAGAGTCATTGGGGCCAGCCCATGGATGAATTTATGGTTACCCATCTAATTTAAGTTAGGGAATGTTTACTGTGGCCCTCTGTCTATAAGAGACATGGGAACGTAGCCCAGTGATGAATTTGCAATTTCCCATCCAGTGGTCATAGTTATGTTTGAATAGGACTTGGGATGGAATAAGAGTCACATAGATGGGGAGCCTATTCCCGAGCATGAAAATCCTTTGATTCACATATCTTTCTCACCAGCATGTTCTATTTATGTCACAAGCAAAGTTCAAGTCCCTGGTTCTAGTGTTTCTGATGCTGCTCTTTATGTGGATGTGTGAAAGCTCCATCAGGGCTAGATCTAAGGATGTTTAATATGCCAAACACAGATTGCATCTCAACAACCTGTAGGAGACTGAGTAAAAAGACAGAGCTCTAAGGTGATCTGTATAGGACAGTGTGCTAATATCCTGGGTTATCTTGGTGGGGAATCTTTGTGGGCCTTCCAGCCTACTCATGTACATGTTGGAGGGGGCACTGACTCAATAATAGGTCTGATAAGGGAAGATTATTGTGGTACTATAACTTCCTTGGACCCAAATGTCATCCCCTAATTTATAAGTTGGGCAACATAGAATGATTTATTTACTACATTGGTTACATGTTGGTCAAAGGCTGGATTACTGTCTACATAAGTTCCCAGGTCTCTTACTACTGAGTCAGCTGTTAGGGGTATCTTATAATGGAGTAATTTGCCTGAGTAGACATTTTCCCAAAAGGCATTATAATGCATTTCTTTGCATTGAATTTTAAGCTTTGGCGTTGGCACCAGTTATTTATCTGTGCTAGACCGACTTGCAGGATGTTAATGTCATGGGGGAATTTATGATAGTTCCCAATTTGAAGTAATCTCTGAACTTGGTGAGGCAGAGGCCCTTGATATTGGTCTTAACTTCTGGGAAGTAGATGCCAAACAGGAGTGAGTCAAGCACAGAGCCCTGAGATACTCCTTGGGTGATGAATCTGCTGGAGGAGGTGGTCTCACCAATCCTGACTTCTTGGGTCCTATCCATGATCCAGATGGAAATCCAGTGAATTGTGTAGAGAATTATGCCTAGTTCACCAAGTTTGTCCACAATATCTGAATGGGGTATTGTGACAAATGGCTTAGCCAGGTCTAGATAGGAGATATGTACATTTTTCCCTTCATCCATTGCCTTGGTTACCTTCTCAAAGTTGTCTACCAGGCTAAGTAGGCATGACCGTCCTTTGACAAAACTAAACTTGGTTCGGTCCAGTGTCTGAAGGTTGCCTATTTTTTTGTTGATCATTTACATGATAATTCATTTCATGACTTTGCATATTAGACTAATGGGTCTGTAGTTTCCATGGTCAGTTGATGGTCAACCCTTGTGAAGGGCAATCATCATTACCATCCTCCATTTGCTTGGCATGTACCTGGTTTTGAGGCTGTAGTAGAAAAATGACTCAAGTAGTCCTTATAGGTCATGTTTCAAGTTATTTAGGAGGAACCTGGGATATTGTCATGTCCCACTGAGGCTGTGTCTTTAGCCTTTGTGAGCACCACTATGACCTGCTCCATGCTGATAGCTGGGGGGGGGGGGGGTATGCTGGAAGGGATTTCACAGGAGATGGCAGCCAAAAGTTTGAACTGAATTTGTCAGTCAGCAGATTCACTCTACTCAGTGAAGGTGGTACCGTCTACTACCAGTTTAGCACACTACTGTGTGCTACATTTGAGGTTTTGGATATAGTTGTAGAAGGCCTTTTGGTTGGTTGCCTTTAGCCTGAGAACCTAAGTTATCTTGACCTTAAACTGGCCGTGTTGGATTTAATTATTCCTCTTAGCTCCCTATGGGGTTTTATTAATGAACTCTTGTCATTATGAGCGTTGCTCTTTCTGACTTTGGTCATGACTTTTTTGCCTTTTGTTATACACCTGTTAAGATTAGGATTGTACCAGTGAAGTTTGTTTTTGGGGTTTCTTTCGATCTTACTTCTGGTAGGTACAGCAGCCTGTATGCAGCCACTTACATAGTTGGACAGTGTTTGAGTTTGATTTTTGTACAGTGTGTAAGGTGTTTATCTCACTGATACAAGGTACAGCATTTGATTCTCACATTTGAGAGGCATGGCTAGGTTTTAAAAGGGTCAGTTGGGAACATTATAGGTTCATAGGTTCATAGGTTCATACTTGGCTATCTGCCCTAGGGCATTTATAAGCCTAGCCAGAGTGTGTTTGGCTTTCGCCACCCATTTTAAATTAATTTTGCTATGCCCTTTTTCGAGGTTAGTATACTGTGCCTCTGTCTAACAGTGACACAGAAGTGATATCCGGGGTAAACCTACGATCTCCCATCCACTCATCAAGATTCCTCTTGAAGAGAGTCAATGAGGGACTCTGCCTAACCTGGACTGGGATTTTATTCCAGAGTGAAGGGAGCCTCTGGGTTATGAATCTGTCCCTCCATCATGTCCTATTTATTTCAGTGCTGAGGTTCAAGTCTCTCGAGCGCATAGCTCGATGGGATTTGGATTTTCCGAGGTGCAGCATGTCCATTAATTCCGGGTTGGACATGGCTTTATACGTCAAGCACAGATCGCCTCTGAGCAGGCGGTATGCCACTGAGTTGAGCTGGAGTTTCTTTAACCGGGCAGCATATGGCATCTGTTTGAGCCCTTTGATCCTCTTGGTGAGGTACTTTTGGGGTCTTTCCAGTTGCTGCAGGTGTCTGTAAGGTACATCCCAAAAGGGGCATTGTACACAATTCTGGGCCTGATGAGGGATGAGTAAAGAGGCACGATGACCTCCCCTGATCTAGATGTGAATCTCTTCATGATTTGGTGGGCTATATAAAATGTTTTTCTAACCACTTTGGCCACGTGGTTGTCAAATGAGAAATTGCTATCAACTTGGGTCCCCAGGTCCCTAATTATTTCTTCCGTACTTAATGGATTACCAACTTAGTAATTGCCTATAAACCTATTTTTGTGAAAAATTTTGCATAGGCTGTTGTGAACTGTGGGTTGAATGGAGCATTGAATTTTGACTAACTGTCGCTTAACAGGATGTAGTTTGCTTTAGACTTGTTTCTAACTGTAACAGGTTTTCTTGAGATTTCCAAGTTAATTTTTATTTTGAATGAGGTAGCTTTGTGATCTGACCTTAAAAGTGAGGACTTGACATTGGGAATGGGAGGGTTGGGGAGATCATCACTCTCCCATATTAGTGAGAACAAGGTCTAGCATGACTGAAGTGCACGCTAACTGATAATGGGCACTTGTGTTAATAAAGTCTAGGAAATGTTTTGCCTGAAGTTGGTGGAAATGTATAGTTCCCAGTCTATAGAAAGGTAGTTAAAGTCTTCCATGAAAATAGTGCTTGATTCAATGGAAAGTCCCTCCAGTAGATCTAGATAAGATTTGTGGGTTCTTGAGACAGATAGTGACATATATAGTGACATATAGCTTTCTAAGATATGGTAAGGGACTGTGTCTAAGGCAATTTGCATGTGGATGAACTCCAGGGTATCATCCTGTTTAACCAACCTTGAAGTATATGTTTTGCTAATGCAGATCAAGACACATCTACCTTTATTCCTTGTCTGTGTGGCTAAGGGTATAAATGTGTGGAAGGCACTGGTACCCTTGTACTACCAAAGTAGTTCTGCTGCTTTAAACCATGTCTCATTAATGGGACAAATATCTACATTGTCCAGAGTGAGGAGAGCTTGTAGGGTTTGGAGTTTCTTGTTAAGGCTCCTAGCATTGGGCAGTAATGCCCTTAGGTGCCTTTGTGTTTTTCCAGGACAACAGGTTCATAGGTAATTACTATGCTTATTCCTCTTGTGGGCCATTTTAAGCCTATCCAATTAACCTTTAAAAGGGATCAAACCTTGCACCATTTGTTTGTCAGTAAACACCTTAACCATTATACCAACCACAATCAAGTGCAGGTCGTCTTTGGCAAAGCAATGTGGTCTGTTGGTCATGTCCTCCTAGGCTGATAGATATTGAATCTCTCTTGGCTGACACAAGAGACTAAGCCAATTGTTAAAGTCAATCTTTTCTTGTTCATACTGTGGCATGATCTTTGTTGAAGGTAGAATGCTGGTCAATGCTAGGCACATACCAGTCTGAGACACATATTCAGAGAGGTCCCTAAAGCCTCTCTTCATGTAATCCAGAGAGGTATGTATCAGACCATTTACGGTCACATAGACTACTACAGAATAATACTGGTACCCATGGTGCAGTGACATGAGATCATATGTAACTTGGCGGACCCTGGCTCCAGATAAGCAAGTGACCATAATATTGTCCTTGTCCAGTCTGGTAAGCTGGACATCTGTGTATAATACAATGCATTCCCCTATGACAAGAGTCCAGGGTTAACCCTTTGCTTGCCTTATGGGTTTTCGTTCTGGGGTCCTATGGGTTAAGGTTTAGGTTTGGTGCTTGATGTTGATTTTGGTGTATGCTTTAGAGACTGCTGAGGATAGGCATTGTTGTTTGCAGGCTTAGGAGGTCTGATGTTTGCGGAGATTGCTTTTCAGTGCTTCAGCATAACATGGGCTATGTTAGTGGACACTATATTTGGTGGATGTAGTGTGTATGATCTTGACAACCTTCTTTGAATGTGAAAGTTTTATCTCCAAGGAAATTACATATGCACATCTGCCACATACAGTTCTGGTTTCTTTAATGGCTAAAAGGTTGTCAGTAAACATGAGACAATCGCTACATTGTCTCAAGATGCCCATATCCACCAAGCTGGCCAAAGAGACATTTAGAAATTGTATTTCTATGTGTCCGGTCCTGTATTATGGTGAGCTATTAGGGTTTGAGGACTGTGTTTTGCAGAGATGTTTTAGGGTTATGGACTAGAGTTAAACATGCTAGGATATGATATTAGTACTAGGATATGGTATTAGAGCTATCTGATGTGCAAGCTAGCTGCTCTGAGCTTAAGTTTATGCAAGGCATCATTAAATTGCAAGTTGCAGTCCCAGGACTAATTAACAATAATTACTAATTTTTAATTCTTACATATAGATATTAAAATTATATTTACCGCAGTTTACTTAATGCTATTAAGTAGTTCTAAAAAATAAATCACTTACTGTGGAGGCTTTTGACTCTGCCCCACTTAAATGCATTAACCACCTTTGTTTTCAAAATTTCTTCTGCCCACCTATTACTTGTAACATTTTCATATTGTATTCACTGCAGCACGTTATACACGGTGAGGACTTTTTTCATTTAATACAGCCGCTTTACATTGTCCATAAACACTTGGATTTCAATGCCTATTCTTTCCACTGATTTATTACTTCGCTTTTTCTGAAGTCACTTTCAGGCCTTCTGCATTCCTGCCTTCCAGCTGTTTAACAACTTCTTTCCAGCTTGTGTAGTTACTAGTCCCTCATTTGTCAGAAGTTCACTTCTGAGTTGAGTGAAATATTAGATAGATAGCTGTTCCCATTTCTGCAGAGCTCTTCCTCTTGTGTCTAAATCTCCCTTGCCAGATGCTTCTGTTTCTTCTGTCCCTTTTGATGCAAGTCTTTCACTTGTTTCACCTCTAATGAGCATCTATTTTCACATCTCTATAGTTATGTTTGTAATTTGCTTATTTCCTGATCTTCTCTTTTACTGGCATGTGGCCACTCTGCAATTACTAGTCTTGTCTTCTTCCTTATACTTGTCTGCTGGCACATGTCCTCCCAGTGCCTCTACATCTATTTTTCTATGACCAAGGTTGTTCTCCCACTCTATGTCTCAGAGATATCCTGCATTGTTAAGTTGTCTGTAAAAAGTTTGTTTAAGCCTTTAAAAATCCTTCATAGTGTGTAAACTGAACCTTTCCCCTTCTGTTGTACTTCCAGAACTGCAGGGTATTTCATCTATGTTGTTGATCCCTTTATTCCTACCGCATTTAATACAACCAGCCTATTTTTCTTCTCCTATGTAGTTTCCAAGTAACCTTCAACTGGTTTTATGAACATCCCTGCAAATAGGATTAACTTTAATTATTTTTAGTTGCTTTATTATTTCATTTTTTTTGCAAGAATGGAAACATGGCAAGACATGTCTTGGGCTGTCTTCTCCTATTTGCCACCATCCCATCCTTTTAATCCTCTCTGTTAGTCCATTGTGATTTCACAGTGGCATAAATCTCTCCTGTTAACAGGTGCATTACAAATTACTACAGTTCACTGTTGTCCACCCCACTATCTCTTATATTTCAGGTAAACTGATGTTGATAATTCTTAATCAGTTTTCAAGATCAGTCTTTTCCCTCTGCTTTATTATTATTATTATTATTATTATTATGATTATTATTATTATTATTATTATTATTACTATTATTATTTGCTCTGAATATGTTTAGCTTTAGTTGCTATTTTAATTTCCTTCAGAGTTTCCAGATTTCCTCATAAGCTTTCCAATTCTTTTTGTTGTTGTCCTATTTCTTGTTTCTAGGAGCTCACATCCTTGTCGACTGTGGTTAGAATTTCAAAGTAAATGCACACTTGCCTCTGCTTATTTGCAGTTTTAAAAGAAAACATCTGCTCTTCCTTTTGTTCTTGCTTACCCAACATCATTTCTTGGTTGCTTTTGTTTCCTCTCTCTGGGAATACTATTGCTGTCCAAATTTGTGCAGGACCTGCCCAGAACTGTGGCCTTAGGCAGCTACCTTGGCTAGACTCTATAACAATACCCCTGGCGTGTAACTAACTTTTACATTCACATTTGCAAATGTCTGTGTGCAACCATGTAAGTCAGTGATGTGCTGTGGTATACATGGCTACCGAATCAGTTTTCAGAGCTGTCAGATGGTACCCAAATTGTGTTTGCTGCCCAGGATGAAGTGAATCTGAAAAGCCAAATGTGTAACCTATGAGTGTACAGAACTTTCTCTCAGTCTAACACTACAATTCATATTGTAGATCCCCAATAAGCTTACCCTTCCTTAGATGTTACAGGTGCATTTTATGAACTTTAGGACAATGTTCTCAATTTGATTGTGCTCCCCATGTACTGCTGCATTATTTTCATTCACATGCTATATGTATATATTATCACTAATAGGTTCATAGTTTCATAGGTGATTACTAAGCTAATGACCCTCAAGGGCCTTTTTAAGCATAGCCATGCTTCCCAAAGATGATTGACAAGTTTTGTTACCACTGATTTTATAGGGGGTATAGCGTAGGTATTAGTGGTCCAGCATTTAGAAATTCTTCATTCTAATACAGACATAGGTGGCAGACCAGGGGTGACTTTATGTTTCTCCATCCACTGATCCAAGCTATGCTTGAATAATTGCAGGGAGGAACACTGCTTCACATCAATGAGATGTTGGTTCCAGGGAAGAGGTAGTTTCTGAGATGGGTCTATATTATATAAGTGAATGTTTAGCTTGTCAAACACCTAAACTTCGAGAGCTAAACAGTGAAAGCTTAAAACAGCGGACAGCCACTTCCACAAATTTTTTTCATAGGGAAAAAGATTGCTTGGCCGTGGAACACTAAAACAAACTTTCAAACCCTAATTAAGTGGGGGGTCTTCATCTCCACACCCCCCCTTACTAAATATATCAACTCCGCGATCACTCTACTTTGGGGAAAAGGGCAAATTCCCGATAACAGCCAAGTGAATTTTTTCCCTATGAAAAAATTTGTGTAAGTGGCCGTTCGCAGTTTTAAGCTTTTGCTGTTTAACTGTTGACATTTAGGTGTTTGACAAGCTAAACCTTTGCTGCTCTAATATAGACTCTTTGAGATGTATATCTGTACCTCGAACGTCTTACTTATGTTGCAGGTGAGGCTTTGTTCCCCAGATCAGGTATTTCCAATGTTATTTGTTTTACAGATGTACAGCAGGTCCATAAGGGCTGGATAATTGGATGCTTTGAATGACGGGCATAGATCACCTTTCAGCAGTCTGTAGGTGACTGAATACAAAGATAAGACTTTGAGGCAGTCTACGTAGGACATGTTTTTTGCATCATGTATTGTTTTCGTGGGGAACCTCTGTGGATGCATATGCCTGTTTAGGCACATAAGAAAGTGGACATTGTACTGAATAATTGGTCTAATAAGGGCTGAGCACAATGGAACATTAATATAACTGGACCTAGATGCCATACCCTTGAATATAAATTGTGCTACTCAAAATGATTCCTCATTACTTTAGACACATGATGGTCAAAGGCCAAGTCATATTCTACATGCATTCACAAATCCCTGACCACAGGGTCAACAGTTATTGGTGAAGTACAAATGTTGTAATTTTCAGGAGTGGTTGGCTTTCTGAAAGATACTATTATACATTTTTAGCACTGAGTTACATAGGTATTTGGGGGATTCTATATCTGCACCTAGTTTGCAATTGTCTTTGACCCTGGTCAGCTAGAGGCCTTTGGGATTCACCTAGACTTCAGAGAAATAGGTGACAAAAAGGGGTGGTCAAAGCACTGAACCCTAGTGGACTCCATTAGTGATTGTCCTTTTTGTATAGGTAGACTTAACTATCCTGATTTCTTGTGTCATATCTGTGAACCAGCTAGCTATCCAGTGGGTGATGTGGAACATATACCTCAGAGTTTGTCTGCAGTGGCCGAGTAGAGTATTACGTCAAATGCTTTGGCCATGTCAAGGTAGGCAGTATACATCATTTTGTCCTCATCCATTGCATTGGTGATCTTCTCAAAGAAGTCTACCAGGTTGAGTAGACATGAACTACTCTTGGCAAAACTAAACTGGGTTGGGTCCAATCTCTGCAGGTTTTCTATGTCACTACTTATCATGTCCATGATTATTCTTTCCATGGCCTTACATATGAGATTAGTAAGGCTTAGGGACTCTAGTTTTCCAGATCCATGAATGGCCCTCCCTTGTGCAGAAAGATAACAGTTGCAGTCCTCCATTGATTTGTCACAAAGCCTCTCTGGATGCTATGGTGAAATACAGATTCTTCATGTGAAGCAGAGCACCTCTATGACACTGTTCAAGAGGAACCTGGATGAGTGGAAGGGCACCATAACTTCTTACCGGGGATGGCACCCGCAACTCTCCTGTACATGGACAGTTATTAGTAATGCAGTCCTGGGTATTGCACTAGCAGATCTATAGTACTACATTGGGATGAATCGGCTAGGCTTGAAATGACCCCAGGGTCGATAGCCTAGTAAACTCCTATGATTCTATGAAACTAACAGGTCATGTGTCACGCTATTCAAGAGGCATCCTGGGATTTTATCAGGTTCCCTCTGAACAGTGTTCTTGGCCTTAGAGACTGCAATGATGACTTTCTCCCTAGTGATGGCTGGTTGGTGGAAAAATGGTAGGGAATATTTCCTGGGATGTAATTGAGGGTGATACAGGTAACATTGGTGCTATATTTATTGGCCAGCAGATGTGCTATATCCTTTGGCTATGTAGAGGTTGTTCCATTCATGTTTAGTTTGGCACGTTGTTGGGTGTTGCCTTTAATGTGGTGGACATATCTTTAGAAAGACTTGTGGTGGTCTTCAGCTTGTGGGGCTGTTTCTATTTTAAATTGGATTTGGTGTACTTGATTAGTCCCCTGAATTTCTTGTTCAGAGTAATGAGGATTTTCTTTACCTTCCTGGGCAACACCCCTACTGTTTTTGGACATAATTTTCTTTCTTTTGTTATAAAACTTATTTATACTAGGATTTCATCAGGATGTATTGTTTTGGAGGTTGTCCTGTGTTTATTTTGGGATAGTGCAGTTATTTTTATGTAGCTACTTACATGATTGTACAGGGTTTCTATGAGCAATTCCTCATAGGTAGCTGTGCTCCCAGGGTTTGCCTGGTGGTGGTGGTGGTGGTGGGGGGGGCTTGGAATATTGCTAAACTGTCACTTATTAGGAGGTAATTAGCTTTGGGATATTTTTTTAATGTTCCAGAGTAAGCTGAGTTCCCAGGATTAATATTTATTTCAATGTAGACAGCTTTAACCAGACCAATGAGGACATTATACTAGGGGAGAGGGCATCTCCATCACTAGATGCTCCCGTAGGTAGTCACCACTTACATATCTTATGTAGCAGTCACAAATGTGCCATATATGGGAGTCATGGATTCACCCTGAGTGAGCTGCACATGCATTGTAAATGGTACCTTGCACTTTATAGACCACCTAGCAGTTGACTGAGTGATACCCTTTACAATTCACATACTACTTTTCCATTTCACTAGGAGAGACCTTTATTTGATGTGGGTGCAGTCTATGGCCCCCAGTACCCCAGACAAATGTGCTGTAGCATAGAAATCATACATATTACAGGCTCTGTCATCTTGAGTATGTGGAAGCAACATATGTTCCCCCATATGCTGAAACATGACAATGAGGAACTGGTATAGTATTCTTGTAGGAGAAGCCTGCAAAGCCCCCCACTGTGACCACTGTAGATCACTGAAAGGTCCCTTTAACTAAAATACATAAAAATACACATACGTTAGTATCCACTGGAATGGGTTTTCCATGATTTCCAGACAAGGGAGATACAAGTCAGTTATTTGCAGTATTGCGGCCCTGTCCACTCAGTAGCAGTCCATTATGTCTATTTCTTGTTGGCTTTAAATGGTTAAGTGTGGTCTGAAGACCCTGTTCTTCTGGGTTGACATCTGGCAACATCATCAGGAGCAGCTTCTATAAGATCCTCTTGCAAATACAAGTTTATAATGGCTGCAGCCACCCATAACATATTTTGAAATGTTATTCTAGATGAATGTGAAAATATAGCTGAAATCACAGCTAGCTTGTATATGGCATGTTTGCACGTGTTTTATACATTTATGGATTGCTCTGCCATGTTTTGCTTTACTTCATTAGCATACAAAATGTATTTATTTAACATTTACTGACCGGGATAGTCCAACTAGGACAGAGCCTATTTTTTATTTTTTATTTTTTTGACTGTATTAATGAACTGCATCTTTCTTTTTAGAAATCGGTTTGCAGGAGTATCATGTTATGTAATTCTTAGAGTACAGACTTCTACATAACATTCTTTAAAATGGATGAAATACCATTATTTGCTTTGACTATTATTTTTAAAATAGTGTTAGCATTTAGTATCTAAGTTGATAGACTTTAAACATTTATAAGGAATCAACAACTCCCCAGTCAAAGCTTTTCACTTTTCCCATACGTATTTCCTTTTCACAGATATAAATTCTTGAATAAATGTGGTTGCCTGCAGCAAGTCTCTTCTTACTTGCTCAGATATTTAATACTTTTAATAGTTTTAATAATCTCAGGATCCTTTTTAATAGAAAAAAGTGAATCAGATAAAATGTTTACACATCACTACCATATAAAATAATACTTGCTTTAAATTTGCATTCCGTTCATTCAGTCCAGAATATCTCAAAACTCCATTTCCCAAGACTTTTCCTCAAAACAGAAATGCTTAGTTTTTAACTTATTATAGTATCAGTGCAAGACAAATTAACCTACTGGATTTATATTCATATTTCATAAACAGATATCATTATACTTTAGTAACAAATAATCGTTATCCTTCTGTTTTTTTTTTCTTTTTTTTTACAGTTCTTAATGTACAATTTTCAAATCATATAAAATACTCCAGGGCCCATTTTGAGAATGCAAATTCTTTCTCCTACTTTTCAGACCAGAACTAAAATAAAGCAGGAACTATTTCCATAATATGTGTTTTTACTGATTATGTTTATATCTAATATGGAAGTCCCAGAACTAAGTAAGATATATAATATTATTGGGAAAAACAATGGTGTGCACATATGTCTCAATGTAAATCCCATATGTTGTTTAAATATTGCTATATATTCAAATTCTTACCATTGGTAGCTGAAATAACTCTATCTTAGAATAAATTGGATCTGAAATATCCAAAACGTTGAGATGTATACAGTAATCACATATAGCCAAAGCTGTAGTTGGATGCATTGCACATGTGAGATATATAAGAAAAGCCTTACAATCTGTTTCAATTCCCTACTTTCCTAGTGAAATCTGTGGATGGTGGTAATTATTCACAGTATGCTATTGCAGCTATTTGATACTTGAAGAAAATAATTGGTGGAAATACTGGAGTTTGCTGAGAATTTTTTTAGGCCCTAACTTTGAGAGGATTTCTGTCTATACACATTGAGCAGAGTGGAGGAGGGGCGTTGACTACAACTCTGAGCTGAGATATATAAGTATCCTGTTTTTTTGGATTATTTATACTGATTATTGTTTCTAGCAATTTATATATAGCACTTTTTATTGCCTGCTGCATAGTTTTAGTGTATTTTATTGCTATTAACTAATCTGCATGGGTAACTGATTTGTTTGCAGTTAAAAGCATTCTGTAGAGTCTCTTTGCTCCTTTATCTGTTTAAAAACTTACATTTTGTGGCTTTCTGTAGTGTTTACTGTCTTTAGGCTAATAGCTTTAGTATTGTCCTAGTTCAGATTTGCTGGCTCTGGGCCTGTTTGTTTCTACAGTGATTGTTCAAAGCACATGAACAAGTCATCTTGATATAGCAGAAGCCTTTCTTTACCTTGGCTAGATTGTGTTAATTAGCTGCTGGCTAGTGGGGGCTGGTTCTTTTGTGCTTTAAAAAAAAAAAGTTGTCTAAGGTTGTATCTTCTGGTATTTAAGATCTAACTTTGAGAGGATTTCTGTCTAGACACACTGAGCAGAGTGGAGGAGGGGCGTTAACTACAACTCTGAGCTGAGATATATAAGTATCCTGTTTTATTTTGGATTATTTATACTGATTATTGTTTCTAGCAATTTATATATAACACTTTTTATTGCATGCTGCATAGTTTTTAGTGTATTTTATTGCTATTAGCTAATCTGCACAGGTAACTGATTTGTTTGCAGTTAAAAGCATTCTGTAGAGTCTCTTTGCTCCTTTATCTGTTTAAAAACTTTCATTTTGTGGCTTTCTGTAGTGTTTACTGTCTGTAGGCTGATAGCTTTAGCATTGGTCCCCACCCTCCCTCTCTGTTTGTGTCTTGTTATACTTGGTGGCTTTGCAGTTGCCCACCCCTATTGTAAATCTGATCTGGGACACTCCTCCCAGTCTAGTGTCATTAGCACATTCTACCTAATACAGAGAAAACATCTGAGGAGGCCTTCTGTTTCTCCTTTTTCCTTTTCAAAAAAAAAATTGCCTGAATCTCCATGTGTTCTGACTGTACTTCTCAAACATTTTGGAAATATAGAGTATATTTTAGAGCATTAATTATAACTGTAATTGCCTTAATATTGCTACAACTCAAGTGCTCTAGGTTGCACTGCACCTGAATTGTTTGTGTGTTTTAGCTGCTTTTCTGTATATATAGACTTCTCTGTATATGTAGACTAGTTACTTTTTCTGCTGTATTACTGTCTCTTAAATTGTTATTCAGTTGTGCACTTGACTTTGTTCATTTAAAAAGTTTTAAATTGCTAATTTTGTAGAGTTTTAACTGCATTTACTGTTTAGGACTACACACTCAAGTGTGTTAGCCTTTTCTGTGTTTATTTACTGTATTATTGCATTGTTTAGCCTGTTTCAACAAAAAAAAAATACTATCTTGTTTGCTCGTTTCCCACCTTTCCTAGCCAGTCCATATCCCAGGTTTTGCTTGTCTCAGGACTTTATTTTCTGTGTTCAGAGCTATCCAGACCTTGCTGTGGTAGAGGGAAGCCCTACTGCTTACCAGTGGGAGTGTTGAGCATTGTACTGCCTATCTAACGCTAGAGGAGTGGTTTCCAGCTCTGAAATTGTAATTTTATTAGCCTTTTTGGGCTGATTTCTTTCCCTTTCAACTTTCTGGCATAAAAACATGTGTGTTTGCACATTTTTCGCATCATGCAGCACTGCGAGGCTACTGTTAAACTATTCCAGTTGCCAGAAAGTCTGCTCTTCAAATTTTCCCTTAGAACTAGCTGGTTTCTCAGTAGTAGCACTAAAATCTGAACCCCTGTAACTAGCACTTTCTCTAGAACCTGTTGGAAAGCACTTGGAAGCCTGAAACTGATACAAGCACTCAACCCTCCTTGTCAATAAGGAGAAATTAATCGTAGGCACTAAACAGCCTATAATTGCAACATACCTTGCAAAGGTAAGGGAAAACAGCTCTTAAACTTTACAAAAAAAGCACCTAAACAGGCATGTCCAAGGGTCAGCTTCCAGTGATTTCTCCTGTCCACATGGTGAATCTGGGCATACTGGGGCAATGCGGCAACTACCTCATGTACGCAGACAATCCTCTCCTCCTACCACCCAACACTACAACCTGCGAGAGATGCACTTACATAGCCAAATTGGAAGCAAAGCTCTCTCCAGCCAAGATTGTGCTAGACAGTCAAGAGGAGACTACACTTCAAAAAACTCATAGCCCATCAAAACCCACACCATCAACACCCACACATAGCAACACTAAACCCACATATTCGGAGGCCCTTAACATTAACCTGCCCAAGCAACAAGGACCTCCGAAGCTGAAATGCAAACACCAGTCACAACCAAAGTGACACATAGCTCACAACACCAGTGCACCACCCAACAACAGCCCCTAAGGCAAGACAACGTACCCAACACTTTTGTCATAGGTGACTCTATAGTCAGGCACACTGATGTCCCACTCACCAGGCTGAACAAGAAGAAAATTACAGTCAGCGGTCTGTCGGGTGCCAGGATCCGGGACATAATGCATGCACTCAAGTCACTCCAGTAAGGAAACCTGGATATTCTACAAAAGGGCCTTACAGAAACAGATGTCTGGTGCTACAGCCATGGGCTCAAGCTTAATGCCAAGAAATGTATATTTATCCCCTTTGGAAAAAAAACATGTACCCATGAATTACCACATAGGTGGCAGGACACTAAACATTGAAAATGTGATGAGAGACTTAGGGACACAGGTGGACAGTGGTCTAACTTTCGATAACCACATTGCCACAAGAGTCAGGAAATCCTTCTATGTGGTACACCTCATCACTAAGGCCTTTTTATCCAGGAAAAAGGAGGTCATAGTCCCACTGTACTCATCCCTCGTTAGACCCATTATAGATTATAATGCCCCGTTTGGTATGTACCTCACAAGACATCTGCAACAGCTGGAAAGGCCACAGAAATACCTCACTAAAAGAATCACAGGCCTAAAGCAGATGCCATATGCTGTCCATCTAAAAAAACTCCAGCTATACTCTGTGGCATATTGTTTACTCAGAGGGAATCTGTGATTATCATACAAGGCCATGTCAAATTCTGAGCTGTTGGACATGTTCCACTTAAGGAAATCCCAATCCCTCAGAGCCACATGCTCCAGGGATCTAAACCTTGTCATCACAATGAACAAAACATGCTGGAGGATAGATTCCTGACCCAGAGACTCCCCATACTCTGGAATAGACTGCCCATACATGTCAGCCAGAGTGCCTTATTGGCCCTCTTCAAAAGGAACCTTGATGATTGGATGGGAGATAGGAAATTCACCCCGGGGATCATGTCAGTCACCCTGCTAGACAGGGGTCCAGTGAAATAAATATTGTAGGAAGAAATATCCAAGGAATTGTTATGGCTAGGCTTGTATAGGCCCTAGGGATGATAGCCTAGTACCAACCTATGAACCTATGAACCTAAGAAGACAGGGCATCTGTGGTAGTAGAGTCTTAAATAAATGAGGAACTACTAAATGTTTTAACCTTAGCACGGTGAATACAGTATACAGGAGCATCGCATGGGTCATCAGCCACTTATGTTGGGAAGATTCATTCTTAGATTAATGTTATCTAGAATCTCGACCTGTTTTCTTAAAGGTCAAGACAAACAACTCACCACCAAATTTATAGATTTAACCTTTGCTGACACCTCATATGTGTGGATAAGTTCACTCTCTACTTTTTACTTGTTTTCATAAAAAGTAGAAAAACCTTAAAGCTGATAGTCTTCCACAGTTGTGAACATACTATTTTTTTCTACTAAGATAAATCAGTCATTAAGGGTATAATGTATACCTAATGTTCTTATATTGTTAGGCTGCATTATTGAACTATAAACTTTTTGTAACACATTAAGAGGTACTTGAAGAACTTCTATAGAGATTACACTGAAAATGGCAATAATTTTAAAAATATATTGCAAAACAGGGCATGACACCTAATCAAAAAATTGAAAACTGCACAATTTTCCAGTTTTGCTGATATATATATATATATATATATATATATATATATATATATATATATATATATATATATATATATATATATATATATATATATATATATATATATATATATATGTAGATAGGCTCCAGTAGTACTTAGAATGAAAACTAAGTCGAAAGTTTCTGTTTTGGTAAATTGTGTTTTCAATGAACTTTCTTTATCCCTACAACATGAACAGCATTTAAATATTTATTATTATTAGTTTATATTTAACAACTTTTTAACAATGAGGAGATAAAAAGCTGCTTGACAGCTGAAGCAGAACAAGGCAAATAGAAGATGACATTACTTTTATGGCATACATAATTTTTGTTGAGTAGAAATGGCTACATTTGCACTACTGGCATGCACAGACACAGGCAAATAGGCAGAAACATACATATATATATATATATATATATATATATATATATATATGTATATGTATAGATATAGATTTTGAGAGAGGGATACTTGTGTGTGTGTGTGTGTGTGTGTGTGTGTGTGTGTGTGTGTGTGTGTGTGTGTGTGTGTGTGTGTGTGTGTGTGTGTGTGTGTGTGTGTGTGTGGATTGCAGAAATAAAAAAAACATGGAAGTTGGAAATGCTGGAAAACAATGCTCAAAACACAGGAGGGTGAAAAAGCATTTATTCTCAGAGGGAAACCACCATGTACCTCCACCAATCTGGAGGGCAAGCCAAAGTCCCCCCAAATGGTTATATTCCAACTGTATCATTGTAGAAACTCAACAAAGGTAGAAATCTTCCCAAAAAGGGAATCACTGTAAGTGCGAAATTTGAATCTGGAACAGCAATGATTTCCTGTGTAAAACTTCCATCAGCTCTATGTCGTTATGTCACTGAAGATTTTTTTTCTTTGGGCAAGTGACACTTTAGGAATTTCACCTTGACCATCTATAGAGTAAACTATGTGCATAAATACATACACACACACACACACACACACACACACACACATATATATATATATATATATATATATATATATATATATATATACTTGTGTGTGTACGTATGTGCATGTGCATTTACAAAATTATATATTGATTAATCACTCAACACAATAATGATCACAATGCAAGCAATTAAAAAAATGAACATATGCTACATCACAAATTATTGTGCATCACCATATTCTCTACATTAATTCAAAATGCAGTCAAACCTAAACACTAAGATTCACCTAAAAGCAAAAAAAAAGGTTAAAGAAAACTAAACCAAGCCATGTACATATATACTTGCATTCTATAACTGAAAACTGACAGCCATGCAAATGTTACAGTTGTTTTTGCAAGTTATAAGTTGCCTGCATCTCCCTTCTCCACTAATTTATATTTAACCACTAAGAAAGGACATTTCCCCCATTTGCATTGTACCAAAATCTTGTTCTAAAACAAAAAAAAGCACATTTTGATTGGATTTATGCCTAAAACCAATACGCCAACATAACTTTGACAAGTATAGCATTCATTCAGTCATTGTGAGACAGCTCAAACCATTCAATGAGCAGTTCTCTTTATTGGTTGAATGGGAGACACATACACACACACACACACACACACACACACACACACACACACACACACACACACACACACACACACACACACACAAACATCTGCATACATACAAAGCAGGCAATATAAGAATGACTTCAGAGGAAGTAACTTGTAATTTATTTAAACTTTATTTCTATAAAAATGCTAAAACATCTAAATATGTGTTTAAATATGTATTTAACATTTTTAAAAGCCTCAATACATATTCACACAAGTAGTTCAACATCAATTGAACACAAAATATGAAGAGCTTTTCATCTGCAAGGTTAACCCAAATGAATCAACTTATCTGTAACTCTTGTCTTTTTAGGTGTGCATATTTACCAAGGAGTATTCCAGTATGCTTTCAATTAACTCTGGTGGAAGCCTACTGTGTCAGACAATAGATATCTATTTTGAAAGACTGTTGTTTTACATAAAAGGCACAGAAATACATTTAAGCAAACAGCAATAACTATATTCACCAAAGGGTATTCTAGCTGATGCATATTCTCTTCTCTTGTAACAAAGGCAATTATGTGGCTCATAAAACATGCATCACCAGTCATGTAAAAGTAAATAATTTTTTATATGCTACTACCTGCAGGGCACACAACATCTGCTGAAACAATGGATGACTAGAAAACAAATAATGATGTTCTTGTTTTTGCTCAGCAGCATACATACTGATGACAACAGAAAGAGTAAAATGTCATTAAAAGTTTTAATAGCAGTTATATTAAAATAGATGCTTTTTTAAATTTCAGCATTTTGGATTACACAGACTGATAACTAAATTTAAAGCTTAAAACGGCAGTTGAAAAGCTTAAAGGCAGTTCTAAAGAAATGCATTTAAAAGTTACTGATTTCTTTTTCACATACTAACTTGCATTGCAGAAATTTGCAGCAATTAAATAAAAGTGAATAAAGCAGTATATTTAGGACAATATCTTTTCTTGGGTGACAAGGTACTGGAACCATAATTCTTCACTGTCTAGATTTTCACAGAATGTCCACATTTTTGCCTCATATTTTTGGTATATTCTTCATAAAACTTACGGTTTTCTGGCAAACTGCTGAGGGCTGATGTCACTAAATAATGGCATACATTAGAATTTCAGACTTTATAACCTTCAGAAAATGCATGCTAACACAAATTATGTTGTTCTAGCAACTTTCTGAGATGATAGCAATATTTAAAATATGCCCCTATTTTTGGGACTTTGTACCACAATTATTTTATATTTTGTCCAGATTTCATGTGCTAAGAGGTTGAGACGTAGTCTGAAACATAAATTATTGGATTTGATGTTTACTTTCTGCAGTAAAGATAGCCCTCCTTAATACAATCTGAAATATGGTATTTTAGGTTCACAATAACTTATAAATAAAATAATGCAATTATAAGCATAGGGTATGTTTTACAAATACTTTCTTTTAAAACTGCAGCTTTAAGACACTTAGGCCATTACTTAGATTTGTGAAATAACTGCAGTATTTTAAATATAGATTCCATATTTCTCATTACTCTGAATCTTCATACCATCAGGCTTTTTTAATTATTAAATTATTTTTTCTGCCTTTTTCCTCTTCTTTTCTTGTTTTCTGATTATATGACACCCTAATAGCTATCATTCTTACTCTCAGTCTCACCTTCCTCCTTAATTCCTTGCATGTTTTAGTATACATCGTTATGTATGTGAACTACTGTTTAGATTTATGTGAGTTGATAAACATGTCATCTTTAAATGAAATTAGCCTTTATTTTATTGACTGTATTACAGACTAAAACAATTGTATTGTTTCATGATTTCCTGCTGGTTCACTGATGTCCTTTTTAACAGAGCAACTTCATTAAAATTGCCTAAACTACCTTGTTGATAAGTAGCATTGTGTTAGGTTAGATTAAGCAAAGGGGCACATGATGAATAGTTTATGGTAAGCTGTGTAGGTATTGACACCATGATGCTCAGGGCTTTAAATTTAACAAAGTTTTCTTACCTTATTTCCACATTGAAGAAAAATTAGGTCCACCAAATTAGGACCCCCAAACAATACTATACCCAGCTCTGTATCCTGAACACTACCATGTTTCTTATATTATTTATTAACTGATTGATTCTTTCATTTGTTATACATTAACTATTTTGTACAGTGATATTTTCAAAGCAGCCAACCCTCATTTTTCAAAATGAAGAGATAATTTTAAAAATATGCTATGCATTCAAGGAAACATCATAAAGCATATCTGCAAATTATACTTAGACTGAATATTAGGCAACAATCCAAATTGGTTATTTATAAATTGGTATAAAACCAGCATAGTTTTAAGAACACATTTCCTTTTTTTATTTTAAATTATGCCCCGCATTTCTTATTAATGTCTTACTTCCACTCAGTAACTCAGCAGACTTTCTATTTCCAAGGCCTTTACCAGATGAATGAACCCTGTTATTTGTGTTTAAACTTTTCATAGATTCTCTAGTAATGCTTCCATGACTAGTCTGTTTCTGCTAATGCAAGCAAATACACAATACCTTTATGTACATATGCACACATTATTTATATCCTACTCACATTTATGATTTCTTCTTTATGTACTACTTCTATTTCTTGCTTTTCTGCCATCTTCATTTAAGAATGGTTGACACTTGTCTAGGTTGTTAGTCCTCCTGAAATGAAAAATAAATTTTCTGTTTGCATGTGATATTTACTGTTACCATATTAGCATGTTGTTGCGTTTTTCAAGACAAATTGTCAAAATTCTTAGTATATGAATTTTGTTCTATACTTTTAATTTATTTATTAATGAGGCAGTTATAGTGGTCCACAGCCCCTTTTCTGCATTGACTCAGGACAGAGACATTGTAATGGATGATAAACCACAATTACTTATAATACATGATCATAGTTAATAAATATTTTAGAGTAAAGGACAATAAAAAGTCTATGAAGCAAAGTACAGTGGCAGAACACACACATACAACATACAATGATTATGCCTTGCACAATGAAAGTATACAGTATTGTTTAGTGGCTATATCGAAATAAGCATGCCGTGACTACTATATAATGGATACATCCTGCACATATTATTTAAAACTTTATTTCCATGAAATGCATTGTATAATAATGCATTATATTACATAACAACCTTTCCAAATATGAAATACTGTTTTTGCTGGTCTTTGTATAGCAAAGAGAAAACAGTATGCTCTTTGATGGGAAGCCCCATGAATATGTATTTTTGTCAAGTTCACTTACACTAGCAGTTGTACAAAATAAATCACATAACAAGGAATTTCACAATCCCCCATATTGCAGCTACCATGAATAACATTTAAAGAGTACTGTAGTAAATCATGTGCATAAAAGGTGTAAGGTTTTGCCTGTAACCTAAAAGTTACATGGTTTATAACTGAAGCTGCATTTAATGACGATGTTTTATTAAATTGATAAAAAACTTAGTAAAATTGTCTTACATATACAAATCTAGAAATCACTAAATCTGCTGTGCTTCTTAACAAATTTGAAAATCTTTTTTGCCCATATGAAAAGTGATCAAATACTGGTATGTATCCCACATTCATAGTATGTAGTTCTAAGCATGCAAATACAACAGAATGGAATGATCAAACATGCAAAGAATGGTTCCCAACTGTGGTAATAATGTTAAGACCACTAGGAAATTTAATGAAAGAAGTGCCACCTAACTTTCATGACTCAGTCTTTTTGACTAATATTCAAAATGCTTGGGAGTTTGTAAAAGATACAAAACAACAAGTAAAGACTCTAGGCATGGATCATATTGGCTGAGTAAGATAGGGTCATTTTACTCAAAGGTGGAAGGTACTCATAGCACAATATAGCTAATATAATATTATCTATGTATAAATGAGCTTACAGATGCCAGAGTTTGTGTTAAAATATAATTTGCTTAATTACAAAGGTGATGCATATCAATTCATTTTGCCTATATTTACTGCTGCCTCCATACCTCTGTTTTATGGTTCCATGCATTTAACACATACAGAAAATATGAATTTATTTAACCGTATGGTTTTGTAGCTGGATCAAAATTCTCACTTGATTTATAGGTATTGTTTTTATTATATGGAAAAATGGGCTTTATTGGTCTGAATACAATAATAGATATGTTAAGTACATGCTGCTTATCTTTAAATTTTGAAATCATAATTGGAAGGGATAACATTCTTTTATGCAATGTTTTTAGGACCGATTTATATAGGACACAGACTCTGTAGGAGTCCATCAACTGTCTTCATTATGGCGAAAAATCTGTGTTCATTTTAACTTCACTTTATTCATTTTAATTTCTGATTTCATGGTATGAGTAATTTTATCAAAGACAGGGTCATACCTATGTATTTAAATTAAAATAAAAAAAGAAATAACACACAAGGCCTGAAATAATGGTAAAGATAAAATAACTAAACATGAGGTTATTGGTAAATAAAGGAGCATACGTTAATACAGTGGCTAGTCATACTTATTTAGAGCAAAAGTTGTAGCTCAAATTACAGAAATGAAATCCAGATTTTATATCTATCTGTTTATCTGTATGCGTGTGTGTGTGTGTGTGTGTGTGTGTGTGTGTGTGTGTGTGTGTGTGTGTGTGTGTGTGTGTGTGTGTGTGTGCCTCTGTGTGCTAGAGTACAGTATGGTAGATGCAAGCCTTGCTATTATGGTGGAACAAAGTGGTATGCATGCAGCTGAGTTGTGAGCCCATCAGCCAGGTTGCAGGGCTGGATAAGGGCAGTGGAAGCAGGAAGGCCTTTGTACACTGTATGCAGGTCTTGGTAGTGGCCATCCCTGTGAGTTTATCTGCAGTGCCAATCTGCAGCTCATTGATCAGTGCATACACCTGTCACCTGTTGCAGGGATTTGGCTTTAGCATGCATAACTGTATATTATAGTGCTGTGGGTGCTTCTCTATAGAGATACAGGGCTGGTTTTGTACTGATCCAGTGCTACTCAGCTGTAAAAGATAAAGGTGATTCATAAAATTCATTACCATTTATTTGCATGGTAGAGATCTCTAGAGATCTGATGACAAGAATGTTATGCTTGGTAAAAGCAGGGTGCTGCATCAGTCCTATTGTTAAGTGTAAAGTGTGGCCTTACCACTGCTGTGCATACACAGTAAGACAGTAACAGCTGTTGATATATTTTGGTATGTCTCTATAGCTGCACCTCTTTTATTAAAGTTTTGGCGATGTTACTTCTCATGAATTTGAACAATATGCCTCTCTTTCATGGAAATGATTTTTGTCCCAAAATGTTGTATCTGATGCTCCTCATCTGTATGTGCTGTAGAATAAACCCCTTATTCATTTATTTATTTAACATTAATTTACTGGAAAGTCTGACTTGGAACAAGGCCAATTTTCAGCAGAGGTCTGGGAAGAAACACTCAAGATTAATGTCTTTGTAACATGGGTGGAAACCAGAGCACCCAAAGAAAACCCACATGAATGCAGGGAGGTCATGCAGACTCCACACAGAAGGCACCCCAGCCGGGAATCGAATCGGAGAACCTCTTGCTGTGAGGTGACAACTCCACTGTCCAATCTTATCTATTTATTTTCAGGAAAATCATTGACCCAGGGTGCTTCATTACTGTCAGACCTTATTTTTCTTAATTTTATGATTAAGAGATTATGGCAAATAGGGACAAAGGGACACAGTAGGTCTAAACAATAGCTCCAGTTAGCTGACCATTATATATATATTGCTATATATGTAGCCAGTAGCTGTAAAGATACAATGTTTGAGGTATTGAAACCTACTGCAACCCAAGTTGTGCATCTCAGAAAGTGATGCTAAAATGGAAAAGTGAGGGCATTTATTATTTTTATGTTATTAACATTTGTTTACCAGGAAAGTCTGACTTGGAAGAAAGCCAATTTTCATCAGAGGTCCAGGGGAAAAATGCTCCAGATGCATGTCTTTGTAACATGGGAGAAAACCCACATGAATGCAGGGAGGATATGCAGACTCTGTAGAAAAGGCATTCCAACCAAGAATCAAACGGGAGAACCTCTTGGTGTGAGGTGACAATGCTACCAATGCACCACTGCACCGTCCTAACTATCAAATTAGTTCAGTCCCAGAAAATGTCAGAATGACATAAACAGCTAAGGATGTTAAATGGAGGTATACAAAAGTTCTATAAGCATGAATGAGATTATAAGGTTCAAGTAAACTGGGGTACGAATCCTTAGCCCATTGCTTCCTAAAAGCGAATAGTCATCAGGAAAGCAGTGGTCTATGTATGCTGTAAGAGTATTATTGTCTTTACATTAGACTTTCCTGTACTACTGAAACGAGTATACTCATCACTCTTTTCAAAGTCTAATTTCTGAAGTCCTGGTAAAGGTAAATACAGAAAATGAAGACATCTGCAAGCTGACATGATTTGCTAAGAATGACAGTAGAATGGTCAGCATGTGAAGTCTCAAACTGGAGTTATTAAGGAGTATTTACAAAAACTTAAAAAAAAAATAGAATGGATTTCCATGTTTTCATTAATAATGCAAACACAGATGTAATACTGTCATGTTGTGGATGGTGTATTCATGGTTGGTAATATGAAGACATTCTGAGATATAACTTCACTTTTGGTAAAGCAGTTATGACTATTATCTGTATTTCAAAACTGCGTTACTTTGATATGACTTATAGGTGAACAAATATTTAAGGCTCACATTGTTTCCACTGATATCTACTGTCTAACCCAAATGGTTTTGCAGCTTGATATTGTTTTGAAATATTGTGAAATCTGCATCTGCATAAGCTGCAGAGATTCAGCAATATAACAAAACAACTGTATTATATCCTTTCTTGTCATAAATTATTGAAAAGCTCTTTAACAGGTCAACAATTCTTTCACTAATATAGTTGATCTAGCTTTTACACTTACAGAGATATAGCCATTTGTTTGATCATAAAACTAGTATTTTTGGCATACACAATGCAGTTTTTCTTTCATAAATGTAAACCAGCATCTACAGAGAGACCTTTAATACTAACACCAGTGTGCAGCCGATGGTCATTCACAATATTTATCATATATAATAAATCTGATAAAATATGTTCAGTATAAGAGATTATAGAAAATTTCTTAGGAAGCAAGTGGTGTACCTGGATTAGAAGATCTCAGGAAGCACATGTATTAATTAGTCTCTTGCTGTTCAAGATTTAATAAGTTAAGTAAATGTCAGTGTTGGATGTTTTTTTATTCATCCGCTTCCTTCCCATTTCTTTTGCATAGTGTTTTGTAAATAGTGACTAAAAGACTTGAATATGAAAATGTGCCTAGTGCTAACCAAATTCATTCTCAGATCCAGAGTTAAATCAAATGCAGAATTTCATGTACTGCATCTTGTACCATGATTAAGTTCTGAAATCAGAAAAAAGATAAACTTGTTAAGTACGTCCCTAGAATTGCACCTGATCTTAACAGCAATTAAGGGTGCTTAACAAAAGCTTGTTAAAGTCAGTCTGATAATATTAATGCAAAGTAAAGGAATCAAATGCAGAATTTCATGTAGTGCATCTTGTGCCATTGTTAACCTCTGAAATCGAGAAAGAATAAACTTGTTAAGTACGTCCTTAGAATGAGACCATATCTTAGCATCATTCAGGGTGCTTAACAAAAGTTTATTGAGGACACTAGAGTACTGTTAACAATGACCCACCAGATTCATGAACAGTCTGTGCAAGAATAGCCTATTCTTGCACGGAATGTTCTGTGTAGGAATACAGAAGCAGCACTCCCTATATATTTAATGTGGGCGTGCTGCTGTATTCCTACACCTACACGATCCGTGTACAAGTGCAGAGGGCGTGTATAAGTCCTGCACGGACAATTAAGCATGCCCCCTGCACTCAGAAAGTGCTGTATGGCACTTTCAAACAAGGAAGTAGCATAATATTAGAGCTTGGCTCTAATGTTATGCATTATTTCAGTGTCTGCAGAGACTGAAATGTAAATGAACAATGAAATAAAAAAAATAAATAAAAAGAAATAATAACACAATCCCTAAGATGTAGCCTGAACAGTACTTGACTGTCCCCAGAATGGCCAGATCCCTGCCCCACATGCCTGCAACCTGATGATAAATATATGTAATAATTTAATATTTCTTTTTATTTTTTTTTACAATAAAAAGAAAGTTTAAGCAAAGCGCAGCGGGTTTGCGCACAGCGGCGCTTTGCTCAGCCCAGTGTAAATGCTGTTTGAGAGTCAAAAATAATTATGAAGGAGAAGTCCTCTTTGCTGATGTAGTGTAGTGGTTAGAGCTCCAGTTTAGCGTGCAAAACATGGATGGTTCAAATCCCAGCTCTGGCCAATATATTTTATGTGTGGAAGCAGTTGTAAATTAATTTTTATGAACTGGAATGATATTTGTAAGTCATATACCTCACTTATGGTAGTGTAGGGCTGGGAAAATGTCATATGGAAATGCAAAAAAAAGTTTCTATTTTTTTTTTTATATAATTGTTTGTGGCCAGCTAAGCCTGCTGCAGTTCTGCTGAAACTAGCTAAGGATTGCTTAAGCATAAAAAATATAAGCAATCCTTAGCAATTGTAAGTTTTGCTTAGCTGGTTTAAGCCTTGCTAAGTGGATTTGTGCGGAGCTAAGCATAGCTTAGCATATTTGCAAATGGGCCAATCATGGAAATGTGCATGAAAATGGCTTTATTTAAACCACACAGGTGGGAATACAGCAATATCTCTTTGAGTCTGATCAGGGCAGCAACAATGTCAGGCGTAGGAGAGAGTGTTCGCTTCCGGGCACAACGCTGGGGCATCTAGGAGTCCAGGGTCATGATTGGACTCCTTATCAAAGACCATGAAGCTAGACTACTACAGGGCCAGTACCAGGCCTCCCAGTACAAAGTGGAGGCCTGGGACTATCTGGCATGCAATCTCCCCACTGCCACTGGCATTCCCCAAACTGGTGAGCAGGTGCGTCATAACTATGATGACCTAAAACATAGGAGGGGTGAGCTCTTGGCCCAGTGGATCCAAATGAGAAAACAAATACACTTTATGCATTACTGCTTAGCTAAAGTTAAACTATTCCCAGCACCATAAAGTCTACTCTTCAAATTTTCCCTTAGAACTAGCCAGTTTTTTTAGTTTTAGCACTCAAATCTGTTTCTTTGAGCTAAGTACTTGTTCAGAACTCATTGTAAGCACTAAATAAGCTACAAATTACTACAGCACTTAACTTTCCTCACTTGTCTAGAGGAAAACAGTTTTTAGAACCTAATAAATAAGTACCTATCCAGGCATGTCTAAGGGTCAGCACCCGGTGTTTTCTCCCGTCTATATGATGAATCTTGGCATCTTGGGGCAATGCAGCAATTGCCTCATGTACACAGACAACCCTCTCCTCCTACCATCCAACACTGCAACCTGTGAGAGATGCACTTATATAGTGAAACTGGAAGCAAAGCTCTCTTCACCCAAGACTGGACTAGACAGTCAAGAGGAGAAGGTAAACACTTGCACCACAGCACACTCATCACATAGTCCCTCAAAAGCTACACCACCAAAACACACACATAGCAACCTAAAACAAACACCTATATTCACGGCGGCTCTCAATAAAAATCTACTCAAGCAACAGAGACCTCCAAAGAAGAAATGCAAGCAACCTCCACCCCCCCCCCAACACAAACCAAATGACACATAGCCGACCAACTCAGCCTGGCACTCAACCGCAGCCATAAGGCATAACAACGTACCCAACACTCTAGTCATATGTGACTCTATAGTCAGGCACACTGAGGTTCCACTCACCAGGCTGCTTGCCAGGTGCCAGGATCCACCACATAATGCACGCACTCAGGTCACTCCGCAACAAGTACAAATATGACTCTGACATTGTCCATGTTGGTGTGAATGACCTGAGATGTACATCCCTGGACTACGTGAAAAGAGACATGGAAGAGCTCTCTGATCTTGTAGCCTAGGCAGGTATGACCCTAGCACTGAGTAGCATCCTGCCATCACCCAGAATGATACCACAGTACAAGAACAAAATGACTGACTTCAACAATTTGAAGCTTCTGGTGTCATGCTAATGGGATCCAGTATCTGTCTGCCTGGGATGACATGATCAACAGACCACGATGCTTTGCCAAAGAGGGCCTGCACCTGTTGCCCTTGTGATTCTGAATACTGGTTAAGGCTCTTGCCACCCCTATAGTTCCTTTTTTCAGCAAGATTCAAATGACAAATTCAACACCATAACAGATACAAGCAAGCAAAATCTGAGGGGAATGCTACTCAATGCTAGAAGTCTAAGCCTTAAAATACATTCACTCGAGGCACTCCTTAAAATGAAGAACATCGACATCTGTGCAGTGACAGAGACCTGGTTCAAGGCTCCAGAGAGCACCCCTGCATTATCAGGCTATAATTCATACCACTCCTTTTGGCTGCCTAACCTGGACTGAACAATAAAGTCAGAGGCGTGTCCATATTCATTAAAAATATCCACACCTCTATGCTAGTTGCTCAGCATAATGCATCCAAGATTATCCAAATGCAACTAACTCTGGGCAAGACCACAATCCAAATTCTAACTTGCGACAGATCCCCCATCATGCCCCAGAATTCCCACTTGTCTTTTCTTGATACAGTGGGAAATATTAGGGTACAACCCAACACCCTAATAATGGGCGATTTCAACTACCCCACCATTAATTGGGAAACTACTCATGTACCAACTCTTTTGCTCAATGTTTTTTGGAATTCATAAATTCCAGTGCCTTGGATCAACTTATCCACACCCCCACCAGGGGCAGCAATATCCTGGTCATTACCAACATGGGCGACCAGTGTTCCACACCAGAGGTCAATTCCACTTTGGTCAGATCCGACCATAAGCTAATCACCCTAGACACCTATATCCCAACCCCATTGGGGAAACTACCATAGAAAAATTCTCTAAAACCAACTTCATGCTTCTTAAGACAGAAGTGGCACGACACCCATGCAGACGGACAATAGATGTACAACTGCTGAATCCTACACAAATGTACTTTATAAGCACTTACACGAGTGCATGGATCGTGCTATCCCTAACAGAACCAAGATGCTATCCTACAAAAACAGGAAGCCAATCTGGTGGTCCTCTGCCATAAACAAACTCTACAACAGAAGAAAGAAACTGTTGCAAAAAAGAGTAAAATCCCATGATTGGTGGAACTCCCTGGTCAGCCTCAGTAAGAAGCTGAGATCCCTCATAAAATCCTCCAAAGCTAGTTACAAAAATAAAATTGCCACTGATTCTAAAGACAACCATAAAGCATTCTATAGCTATGTCAAGAATCTCAGTGGCAACACTCAGATTTGATCTGAGTTACAGCACAATGGCACTAAATATACAGAACCAACTGATACTGCCAACATCCTGTCAGATAGGTTCAGTGCTAACTTTACCCCCCTCTCACCCCCTAAAGGGCCTATCTCTATAGCAGAAGAATGCAAAGTTCCTGTAATTATGGCTGCACAAGTATAAACCTCAATCTCCAAAGCCAAGAACACAACATCCATGGGACCTGACAACATTCCAGGCTGCGTTCTACACGAATTACAGAATGAACTGGCACCCTACCTAACCACCATGTTCAATCATAGCCTCACCTCAGGATTTGTGCCCACTGAATGGCACACAGCAATGTTTATCCCACTCCACAAAGGGAGAGCCACCATGGACCCCAGGAACTACCGCCCCATTAGCCTAACGAGCCTGGTCTGCAAAGCCATGGAATGTATCATCATGGAACTTATAAACAAAGACATTGGAAATCTCCAAACTCCTGACCCCACCCAGTTCGGGTATGTAAAAGGCAAATCATGTCTCCTAAACCTGATAGACTTCTTTGAAGCAGTCACCAAAGCTGTAGACGAGGGTAAGGTGGTTCACACAGCCTATCTAGATCTCACCAGGGCTTTTGACACCTTCTCCCACTATAGAATTATAGATAAACTCACTGAACTAGGTATAAATCCCTATGTCACAAGATGGGTTGCCAACTGGCTCACTGACAGAACCCACACTGCGAAAGTAGCAGACTCCAAATCCAACTTCAGACCAGTGACAAGTGGAGTACCACAGGGTTCAGTCCTGGGTCCTCTCTTGTTTGGTATCTACTTTTCTGAAGTACAGGCTAACATAGGTCTTTGGCTAATGAAGTTTGCAGATGACTGCAAACTAGGAGCCATAATCAAAGCTCCTAATGATGTGTCCATCTTACAAAAGGACCTCACTGAGACAGATGCCTGGTGTCAAGCCCATGGCCTCAAGCTCAATGCCAAAAAGTGCATTGTCATCCCCTTTGGTAAAAACTCCATACCCATGAGCTACCACACAGGTGTTAGTCTACTTAACACTGAAAGTATGATAAGAGACCTTGGGACACAGGTGGACAGTAGTCTCTGATTTGATAATCACATCAACACAGTAGTCAGGAAATTCTTCTATGTGGCACACCTCATCACAAAAGGTTTCTCATCCAGGAAAAAAGAGGTCATTGGTCCCTTCTACTCATCACTCATTAGACCCAATATATAGTATAACGTGTCTTTTGGTATGTATCTCACAAGACATCTACAACAACTGGAAAGGCCACAGAAATACCTCTCAAAGAGGATTACCGGCCTCAAACAGATACCCATCTCAAAAAACTCCAGCTTTACTCCGTTACATATCGCCTACTCAGAGGCGATCTCTGCCTAACATACAAAGCTATGTCAAACCCAAAGCTGCTGGACATGCTCCACTTAAAGAAATCCCAATCCCTCTGAGCTACATGCTGTAGGGACCCAAACCTTGTCACCACAATAAACAGAACATGCTGGAGGGATAGATTCCTGTCCTAGAGACTTCCCATACTCTGGAACAAACTACCTATCTATATCAAACATAGCTCCTCATTAGCACTCTTCAAGAAAAATCTTGATGATTGGATGGCAATTAGGAAATTCACCCTGGGGTCATCTCTGTGGCTCTGCTTGACAGGGGCACAGGAAAATTATTTTCTTGGGTGGCAAAAACCAGGGTACCTTTTTGGCTAGGCTTATATAGGCCCTAGGGCCAATAGCCTAGTACCTACCTATGAATCTATGAACCTAAGAGGCATGAGCAGGAGGTCCCAGAAGTTTGTAAGTATCCAGTCTGCGTATTTGTAAATAATTATTTAAAAATTGTTTATGTTACTGTACAGGTGTGCTTAATGTGTGTTCTTTCCCCATACAGCTGCCACTGAGAGGGTCGTGAACATTGATGTCCATGCACAGCACTTGGTTTGACTGCACTGAGAGCTTGGTGAGTACAGAAATATTTGTAATATCTGCTGTAATAAATGAGAAATAGTAAAGGCAGTACTGTCTGCATAGTGACCACAACATAATATACTTTATACGTAGTAGAACAAGCATATGCAAAACCACTAACTATATATCCACTAGAAACACAAAAAAATTCTCTCCTGAGATCCTCAACACTTTATTCTGTAACTGTGATTGTACCCCCCTAAAAACCCTCCCACTTGATCAGGCTGTAGCATATTTCAACAAAACATTTCTACAACACCTAGACACTGTCACTCCATTGCGCAAAATCAAGCTTAGAACCTCTACAAACCCCTGGCTCAGTAAAGAAACCAAACAAATCCTCAAGTCCCGAGACACTGCCTGGCTTTACTATCAAAAAGACAAAGAAACACAAAGCCTAACTAAGTATCAAAAACTACACAACATTACAAACTAAATACCAACACAATCCCCAAAAATTTTGGAAAAATGTAAACTAGCTACTAAAATCCACCCAAAAGGCTACCCCCAAACCAACCACCCCGACACTAAAGTTCCCATTGAAACACAATTCAGCTCCTACTTTGTGAACTCAGTTCTATCCTTAGTATCACAGGACAGTTCCTTCCTCACTATCCCCCCAATACAAATAACACTAATTCAAGCTTTACCCTCAAAACAGTTTCCACCACTTCAATCAAAAGCATGCTCTCCAAACTTAAAAACCTCATCAACAGCAGCCGACCTACTCCCCAACTATTTCTTAAAACTCACAGCAGTTGCTATTGCTATTCCAGTCCCCACTCTCATAAACAGATCAATTGTTGAAAACTATGTGCCCAAACTTTGGAAAATATCCTATGTTACACCCATACATAAAGGCGGGACCTCCACTGAACTTAATAACTACAGACCCATTGCTTTACTTTCCCCCCTGGCCAAAATCCTAGAAAAATGCATCCATACCCAGATGCCAAACTATCTCCTAGGCAGCAACATCCTGTCACCTACTCAGCATGGTTTCAGACCTGCCCATAGTACCACTATAGCCCTCATCTGCTTCACAGACACAGTAAACTGTCTCAAAAATGAAGGCCTACAGGTGTCAACTCTTTTTTTGGATATGTCCAAAGCATTTGATACAGTCTCACACCAAATCATGCTAAACAAACTAAACCAATATCACCTATCAAATTCCACTCTTACCTGGTTCCAAAGCTACTTAACTGACAGGTACCAAGCTGTGAAATGGGAAAATTATCTCTCTCCTCAGCTGCCCATAACTATAGGAGTCCCTCAGGGTTCCATCTTAGGACCACTACTATTCACAGTCTTCACAAATGACCTCCATACCTCCACACAGCATGCATCTATCATTCAGTATGCAGATGACACTGCCTTAATCTGTGCTGCACAAAACATTCCCACCCTCCTGCAAACAACTCAGCTAGCATTCTCTGACATTGAAAATGACCTTACCAAAGCCTAATTTATCCTCAATCCAAAGAAAACTCAGCTTATGATTATAACCAGTTCTAACAAAAACACTAACAGTCAATTCACTATCTACTCCACAAATGCTACTCCAATCGCTTCAGTGGCACAGGCTAAGCTATTGGGAATAACCATAGACTCCCTCCTAAAATTTGATAGTCATCTCAACTTAACTATTAAAAAAGTATATGCCACACTGGGGTCACTCTACCATATCAAACCATTTCTTACCAGCAATACAAAATCAGCTATTGCTCGCTCCCAACTTCTATCCACCCTACTCTATGCATCTCCCATTTTGACTAATCTCAACAAAACTAAACTAAGTAAAATGGAAGCCTGCTATAACAGAATTGCCTGCTTTGCTGCAAATTGCTCATATAGAACTCATCACTGTACTGCTTTGAGACAGCTCCACAGGCTTGAACTGCCCAACCTCCTAACCTACAATCAGATCTGCCTCTGTCATTCTATTACCTCCCCAATAAGTGTCCTGCCCTCAAAAACCTAGTACAACATCACAAAGACAAAAGGCCTCTTAGATCATCAAGCAAACTACTACTAGAAGTCACCAACAGCTACAATAGCTTTGGAGATGTGCTATATAGTAGTTCAGTGGCTAAAAAATTAAACTCTGTCCCTACTAGCATTCAAATCACATCATCCAAAGCCTCCTTTAAAGACCTCATCAGGCAACATCTCAAGCAAAGTAGGCAGTGCCATGATTGCTCCCCAGGCTAGTGAAAGCAGATAACGTATACATACTAAATCTAGAGTACTTGATAATAGTTTTCAATCTTACTCACAAACACTGGCTAATCTACAATGTATGTACTGTACCTGTGTACTATGTATGTATTCTACCTATGTTCCAAATTTAAGCTGTATACCACAAATCTATTAATTACCTTTATTTTTAAAATTAATATTTTTTTGTTTGTTCTATCTACTGTAAAAACATGTCTCTTGTAATTTGTGTGTATACTGATTATGTCTAAATAACTAAATGTGCCTGTAATTTTTCTTTGTGGAGCTTTTCTCCCAGGGTCTCTGCTGAAAAAGGGCCTTTTTGGCTCAGTCAGACACCCCCAGTTAACAAATGTAAAATAAATATATAATTGTGCTCTAACTGTACTGAATAAATGCATGTGTCAAGCTGCCAGTGTTAGAACTCAGTAGTGCCAGCTGCTGTGTAATACAGAGTTTTGTAGCAAACAAGGTACAATTGAGGAGAGGAAGAGTAGGATATGTATTAGGTTGTCTGAAAGAACCTGGCTAAGGAACTGCTGTGTCAGGGCTACTGTAACAGTTACTAATACGAAGCAGTCATCCTGTGCAGATCATGCAGTAATACTAACTGTGGATTTCTGAGTTACAGAAAGTGTTATGTCAAAAACAATAAAGCTGACTACCACAAACTGTTTTCTTTCATTTGTCTTGTATCTGAAAAGTACAGCTGTGTACCTGCTGCAGCATGCAGTAACTGAGGTGAAGTGATGTAGCACCGTTCGTCTACATCACGATACAAAGATTCCAAAGATAGCCACAAGGCATTCTATAACTATGTCAAGAATCTAAATGGCAATGCTCAGATCTGCTCTGACCTAAAACAGAATGGCATTAAATATACTGATCCCAAGGATATTGCCAATATCCTGGTAGATTGATTCAGTGCCAACTTCACCCCCCTCTCACCCCCTAAATGGCCCATCTCAATACCGGAAGATTGCCAAATTTGGGTAATAACAGCCACACAGGTAAATAAACGCACTCTCTAAAGCTAAGAATACAGCATCCATGGGACCAGATGACATCCCGGGCTGTGTACTACATGAACTACAATATGAAATGGCACCTCACCTAAGTGTCATGTTTAATCATAGCCTCACCTCAGGTTTCATGCCCACTGAGTGGCGCAGAGCTACAGTTATCCCACTCCACAAGGGGGGATCCACCTTGGATCCCGGAAACTACCGTCCCATCAGTCTGACAAGCCTTATCTGCAAGGCCATGGAGCGTATTATCATGGAACATATAAACAAAGACATTGGCAACCTTCAAACACTGGACCCCACCCAGTTTGGGTTCGTGAAGGGCCGATCTTATCTCCTGAACCTGATTGACTTCTTCGAATCAGTCTCCAAAATCATGGACAAGGGTAAGGCGGTCCACACAGCCTATCTAGACCTTGCCAAGGCCTTTGACACCATCCCCCACTCTGGAATCATAGATAAACTTACTAAGCTGGGCATTAATTCCTACGTCACCCAATGGGTTGCTAACTGGCTTACTGATAGAACCCACACTGTAAAAGTAGCCGACTCCAAATCCAGCTCCACACAAGTGACAAGTGGAGTACCTCAGGGTTCAGTCCTGGGACCGCTCTTGTTTGGCATCTACTTCTCTGAAGTACAGGCCAACACTATGTGACTCTGGATAACAAAGTTTGCAGATGACTGCAAACTGGGAGCCATTATTGAATCCCCAAATGATGTGGATACTCTACAAAAGGGCCTTGCAGAAACAGATGCTTGGTGCCAGAGCCATGGGCTCAAGCTCAATGCCAAGAAATGCATAGTTATCCCCTTTGGGAAAGAACATGTATCCATGAATTACCATATAGGTGGCAGTACACTAAACACCGAAAGTGTGATAAGAGACTTAGGGACACAGGTGGACAGTGGTCTCACCTTCGATAACCACATTGCCACAACAGTCAGGAAATCCTTCTATGTGGCACACCTCATCACTAAGGGCTTTCCATCCAGAAAAAAGGAGGTCATTGTCCCACTGTACTCATCCCTCATTAGACCCATTATAGAATACAACACCCTGTTTGGTATGTACCTCTCAAGACATCTGCAACAACTGGAAAGGCCGCAGAAATACCTCACTAAAAGAATCACAGGCCTAAAGCAGATGCCCTACACTGACCGCCTTAAAAAACTTCAGCTATACTCTGTCGCATATCATTTACTCAGAGGCGATCTTTGCTTAACATACAAGGCCATGTCAAACCCAGAGCTGTTGGACATGCTACACTTAAAGAAATCCCAATCCCTCAGAGCCACACGCTCCAGGGATCTAAACCTTGTCATCACAATAAACAAAACATGCTGGAGGGATAGGTTCCTGACCCAGAGACTCCCCAGACTCTGGAATAAATTGCCCATACATGTTAAGCAGAGTGCCTCTTTGGTCCTCTTCAAAAGGAACCTTGACCACTGGATGGGAGAAAGGAAATTCACCCCGGGGATCATGTCAGTCGCCCTACTAGACAGGGGTCCAGGAAAGTAAATAGTGTGGGAAGAAATAGCCAGGGAATTGTTATGGCTAGGCTTGTATAGGCCCTAGGGCTGATAGCCTAGTACAACCTATGAAACTATGAACCTATAGTTCAGAATATGGATCTGAAATAACCGAAAAAATGCAAAAGTAAATATTTTCTTCAGTAATGTGTTGTACTGTGTTCCTGCCAGCATTGCTTTGTGTTAACCTTTGCATTTCAGCTGTATGTAGCCCTGAATGTACAGGAAAGTGTGAGACACTAACAGGTGCAGTCTGCAAAAGTAGAGTGTGTTGACTTGATTCTAAATTGAAGTAGGTTTTATTAAAATGTCCAAATGTCTAGTTTTAGTATTCTGCTCATATTGTGTAAACAATAACATTAACAGTTTTTTGTTCTGATTTTTGTTGTAGTTATTATGGAAAACAAATAAAAAGACATTTGATTAAAAAAGTAGAGTGTGTAGAACAGTATGTACTAGACAGAAATAACTCAAATAGCAGATGCCACTTACACAGTAGCTCACTCTGATAAGGACTAGGTTTGTAGTTCCCTTTTACACACACACACACACACCACGGTCTGAATCAAGGGACTGCTGCTAACATGTCTTTTCAGTTCTACAGCTGTAAAATTGAATATTGGTAGAAACACTAATCTATTGAGAACAGATATTTTCCCCACAGGTAAAGAAATATTTGCAGAAGCAGTATGATGGGTGTATGTATGAAATGTGTACAAATTTTCTGTTGAGCAGCCCCAGTCCTACAAATAGAAGCAGGCTAGCCATCTACACTATGCAGTCTGGCCAATACAAGCCTCTCAAGTGTCACGCTGTCATGGATAGTTTCCCCTGTTGCCAAGAAACCTGCACCCAGATAACATCACAGTACAAGTATGCCAAATGCACACTTACAGAACAGCAGGATAGGAAACACATTGTCATTTGTACCAGTAAGTATGACAGGTATGAGTCCCCTATACTTATGTACGTAGAGTTGTCATACCTTGCCCCATTGCACTCCAGGTGCACATACGTACAGGTGTGTATGTGCTGTAGTAGCTCCATGGCCCAGGGAGAGGTTAAGGGAGGGCAGAACTGTAGCGTATTGAACAGTCGTGTATTGAGAAGTATCACTAAATGCAGTTGTTAATGGAATTATTTTCTCTTCCTCCACCACTCATCTCCTCCAATAATTGCACAAAATGTAATATGGGCATGTTGTTACCAAAACTTACTGTTGGGACCTTTGTTCCATTTTGGTTAATATATTTGAAACTGTGTGCATACTAACATGCCTTGTTGAATAATCATTGTTGCTGGCCTGTTGCATAAATATAACTGGCATGCGGTTGCAATCCTGACTGCCATTCCATTTTTTCATGTGTTCTGTTTGCCATGCCGCTGATACAATTCCATTGTTCTGGGTCAATTGGAATACCCATGCATGCTGTTTCAACTAATGTTGAAATGTTTTGTTCATGACTAACCCTAACCAATAAACCTTGTTAATTCTCACTCCATAGCATGTTTGGGAAGGCCAATCCCAGCAAAACCATCTATCCCACCCCACAGGCCAAGGCACCAGGTTCCAGCATGTCTGGGACCCAACCTGGAACTTCCTCATCTGCTGGTCCTGCACCATCCTCGGGTGGAACTGCTGCAAGGGACTGGGCTCATCCTTCGCCTGCATGCGGGTGCAATGAGGATCTTGTCATCCGGTAAGTGGTCCATGGCATGGTGCGCAGTGTCCTGCAGTTGGAGCTGAGTGAACAACTGCGCCAGGTGGAGGGCAGACTGGCTCATCTTGAGGGGCAGCCAGCCCCTCCAATTCATCCCCTAGCACAGCCACCTTTCGGGCCATGAAGGAGTAGTGGTGACTGCCATCGGGTAGAAACATCAGTCCCACTACTACCATCTAAGGGGGCTCATGGGCAACCAATTCCCAAGCACTCTCCCCATCCAAGGTCTCTCCTTCCTCATGTATCACACACCACCCCTGTCTGCTGTCTTGTGTGTCTTGTCTGTCTGCAAATGCAACCACTCCTATCAAACATTCCTACTTACACTTACCTACACTCCTTCCCCAACATCCCACACTCACCTTAAAAAAAGTGCATCTGTCCCAAAAAAAATGATGTCCCGTACATAGCTCTGCATTTTGCCCAGAGACACGGTCGCTGTACTCAATCTACCCCATTAATTATCATTATATTATGTCACCCACACCACTCCCTGTGAGGTGTGAGACTCTAAATTCCAAATTGCCCACATTAATATCAGCTGTTGCTATCAAAGAAATGCAGAGCTATGGTCCTTTCCTACACCCTTCCTGCACATCTCTAGCTGCCTCTCATCTTGTTTTTCCCCCTGCTTTCCCCCATTTCACCACTTTCCTGTTCCCTTTTTTTCTTTTCTTTATTTAAAATTAGCGTGGGTTTAAGCGAACGTGAGCAGGCGTAAGCGAAGCTAAGCTGACATACGCGGACATAAGCTTCACTTAGCTCCATGCAAACCTGCGCAAACCTGCTTACAACTGCTTAAAAGTGCCTTAAACATTCTGTATCAAACAGCCCTTGTTCTGCCCAGCAACAAAACAACCAGTCCTTGGAAGTTTTGAGCCAAGGACCCTGCACACCATAGCAATCTACCACTAAGCCATCTGAGCTATAAATTAGAGTGATGTTTTTCAAACATATCATTCAGTAGAGTCATTCAACAGTAGGAAAAAGATTCTGTAGAATTAGTCAAGTTATATATATATATATATATATATATATATATATATATATATGTTTTATATATATATATATACATATATATATATATATATATATATATACATATATATTTACATATTTATATATATATAAATATATATATATATATATATATATATATATATATATATATATATATACAAATGTATATGTATATGGAGATGCATATGCATATGGACAAATAAATACATAATATATGTTGAGATATACATGGGAAATATATACATTTAGATGTACATGTATAGATAGAAATGTAAATCAATATATACAGATAAATCTATGTACATAAAATATATATAGATATTTATACGTATACATATATATATATAAATATATATATATATATATATATATATATATATATATATATATATATGCATATATATATATAGATATATATATATATATATATATATATATATATATATATATATATATATATATGCATATCCATATATATATATATATATATATATATATATATATATATATATATATATATATATATATAGATATATATATATATAGATAGATATAGATAGATATGTGTGTGTTACATGTATATTTATTGGAGTTGCACATCAGCCCCTGGATTCACTAATCTGCCATGCAGGACTAGCGTAGTCCTGCACGGACGCATCCGTTTAGGAGCAGGACAGCAACGCGCCATGCATATTAATGAAGGCATGCTGCCAGAGCTCCCAGGCTTACACGGAGCATGTACGAGTGCAGGGGGTGTGCCTGAGAGCAGAGCCCTCAGAATAAACACGAAACTGCAATGTAGGAAAGCAGAAAGTGTTAAGAGATGAGCGAGATCGCTCATAAGTGTCCGCATATCCCCACCAACAGTTCCCCATGTGTACAACAGCAACAGTACTGACAAAGTAAATAAATAATCCCTTCAATTTTTTTTTAAAACACCGATTAAAGCTAACTGTAGGTGCATGGGTATGCCCATCACTTAGCTACGGTTAACACAGCTTAAAAGGCTGAAGAGAATAACAAGGAAGATATATGCAACTGAAGCAGCATAGCAATAGTGTAGTGGGCAGAGCATCTGCTTAACGAGCAAGCATTTCTGGTTAGAGTCCCACTGCAGCACATTCCATTTTCCATGTGAAATCTGTATATGAACATTTTTTTCTGTATAACCTACCAAATAACATTTAAATGTGAACTGGAATACTCCATTAAATGCATATGTGAAGTGTCAGTGTCATAATGAATAAGGCACTAGTAAGCAGGTTTAAGCACAAATAAGCAGTAGTAAGCATATATAAACACAATAAGCATTTTTAAGTGCATTTGTGCGGGAATAAACATTGCCTACATAGATTAAGCAAAGTATAAGCTAACTGAGTGTAAGAAACTGTAACCGGAGGTTAGCATTGCTTAGCTCCATGCAAACCCATGCACACCCGCTTACAACTGCTTTAAAGTGCCTTAATCACTCTGTACCCAACAGCCCGTGTTCTGCCCAGCAACAAAATAAACAGCTTCCGAATGTCTTGAACTCAGGACCTTGTACACTACAGTCACAGTAGTTAACCACTAAGCTATCATGACAATACATATGAGTGATGGTTCAGCAGACAAATCCTCACCATAGGAAAATAAAACTGAACATGTGAACTGAATCTATGTACAGTGTGATGTTGTATAACCTGCTACAGAACATAAATATGTGAACTGGAGTACTGCAGTAAGGCCAGATGTGAAGTCTTATTCTAAGAAAGTGTTGAAGTCCCCAGGACCCCATACAGTGTATGTACACATGCATCACAGACACCAGACACAGATATAACATGTAACTAATTATAAATCAATGTCAAAAGGACAATATAATGCTAATTACATATTAAACAACCCTAAGCATTGCACAGGTCAGCTTACATGGTGTAAGCAATGTGTAGGCTGGCTAATTCAATCTGCCCAGTAATTTACCCCTTTAAGCAATGCCAACATTAGGTAAGCAGGTGTGCCCATAGCTTAGCCTTTTCCAAACCGTCCAATCACAGGAAAGTATGGGAAATCGGGTGTATTTAAACTCCACAGGTGCCAATAATCCCCATAACTGATTGCAGCTCCCTACTGTAGGCAGAATGGCTGGAGTAGGTGAAGGCACTTGATTCAGAGTGCAACACTGGGGTATTAATGAGTCAAAATACATGGTGTGGCTCCTGGTCAAATACCATGAGCAAAGACTCCTGCAGGGCCATTACTAGGGCTCCCAGTATAAAGCGGAGTGCTGGGACAGTCTCAACCGCGACCTCACTATTGCCACAGGTATCGCCAGGACTGGTGAGCAGGTCAGGCATTACCATGCTGACCTGAAGCAGTGTATGGGGGATCTACTAAAACAGTGGAGCCAAGAGTGCAGGCGGATGGCTGATGCCCCAGTACTGAGTAAGTACCCATTCCACTAACTATATAATAATTGCCTAGCTTGTGTATACTATGGGTAGGTATGGCTAAATGTCACTGTATTTCTCTGACAGCTGCAGATGAGCCAACTGTGAACCAGCAAGCATATGCCACTACGCTGCAAAGGATGTGTCAAGAGGCAGGTTAGTAATAATCTTACATGAACTGTCATTTCCTGTGAATAAAGGTATAACCCCTGGAGTGCTTCTGTATACTCTGATTTAATATGTTGTAATGTTGCATGCTATAAATAGTACTGTAGTATTAAGCAGTGTTACCCACACTGTGGTACGCAGATAAAATAAAAGGAAGTTCTGTATAGCAAGAGGTTAGTCATTCTGTACAACTGAGGGAGACTTAGAGAGAAAACATTTGAAAGCTTCACACCAATTCCCTCATAGCACAGTGTACTGTGATGTTAACTATAATAGTTTTACCACACACAGCAGGGATTGAATCCCGGGAGTGGTAGTAAGTTGTGTACATAATCATACCCCACAGCTGTATAGAATTTGTGAGAATGTTCAGATAGAAAGCTGTATGCATAATTAGACCCAACAACTGTACAGAGTTTGCTAGAATGATCAGATAATAAGCTGTAAGCATAATCATAACCATCAACTGTACAGACTGTGGCAGAATGTTCAGATAGTAAGCTGTATGCATAATTAGATAGACCCAACTGTACAGATTTCGCTAGAATGTACAGACAGTAAGCTGTAAGCATAATCATAACCATCAGCTGTACAGACTGCATCAGAATATTCAGATAGTAAGCTGTATGCATATTCATACCCGTCAACTGTTCTGATCTGCCCAGCATGTACAGATAAATGGCCCAAATCTGCTGCCTGGTACCCTGTTCCCCTGAGAAATCAGTGTGATGATCCAAGAAATGTAGGCAGCCTGTGATGACATATAACTGATAGTCAAACCTGTACATAGTCAGAGAATGTATATGAGAACAAACATGTCATTGTATCATCACACCCAAGGTGTATGAGAGCAATTCTCATACTATGTCGCATTAACACCTGCATCCTGTCAAGCCTCAACCAGAGTGTGTGCGATAACGGATTGAGGAGTATGTGTATAACATCAACATGGAATCTGGGAGTATGTTTAGAAATTGTCAGGTAGTGTTATCAAACATAGACTTTATGTTAGATACAGTCCAGGTATATACTAATCTACAAATTTACCATTGTACAAAGTAAGGCCAATGGGTAGTGTAATAATACATGTAAGGGACAAATCACTGCAGTGACTAAGAAAGTTGTGAAAACTACAGGGATATATCAGTTGTTAACTGAAGTCTCTCTCTTGCCCCCATCATATGTGCAACAATAACCAAATTATACACCTCACTGGGAATGTTTACTCTCCAAACGTATGTTGGGACATAGGTCCTATTGGTTCATAAATATCCACATTTAGTTCTATGCATGTGCCATGTTAAAATACACCCATATTGGTGGCCTGTTGCCATCAATAAAACCTGCATGCTGTTGTAATGGCCACTGCTGTTCCATATATGCATGTGTTCTGCTTGCTATGCAACTGGTTTAAATTTGGTGTCTTGGATTAATGGGTATACCTATGCATGCTGTCAAAACTAATCCTGAATGCTCTTGCCTATTACTAACACATATCTGTCTGTAAACTGCAACACCATAGCTCATATGGGAAGGCCGGTCCCAGTGGACCCACCTCTCCCACCTCAGCTGGCCATAGCACCGGGCACCAGCATGTCTGCGGCCCAGCCTGGGACCTCTTCCTCTGTAGGCCTTGCACCACCTTCAGGTGGAACCACTGCAAAGGATGGGGCTTGGCCCCACCTGGGAGTGGGGGCAGAGAGGAGCCAGTCACCCATCATCAGGTCTAGGCAGTGGTGTGTAGGGAGATCGATAAGGCATTTTGCGACCAGCTATACCAGCTTGAGGGTCGAGTGGCGCAATTAGAGGGGTGAGCCTGCCCCTCCTACCCAGCCCCACCTTTGGGGCTGTGAAGGTGAAGTAGCTACTGCCCATGGGTGGGGAACTCAGTTCCACTGTTTCCATTTGGGGGCTTATGGGCTTGCGACTTCCAAACACCCCTCCCTGTCCAAGGTGTTTATCCCCCACATGTGTCATATACTGCCCCTGTATACGTCTTGTTTGTCTTGTCTGTTAATCAACCCAACCTACTTCCCCAAATATATCTACTACCCCTCCCCAACATCCCACTCTCACCTGAAAAAAAAAGGGCAGTCGGTTCCCACAAAAAATTCTGGGTTCCTATTACCTTGTCGAAGTTCCGAAACTCCGAACACCATAAGGGTGAAACCTTATGTTCGAAGTTTCAGAATTTCGACAAGGTGAAAAAAAAATAAAAATAAAACAAACATAGAAAACTCTTGCAAGCAGGGGGGCAAGTCCCCCCTGCATCCCCCACATACCCCGCTCTTTAAATATACCAACTCTGAGATCGGACTACAGTGCGGTAAAGGGAAATCTTGCAAGAGTTAACTTGCTGTTAGGGTTTTTATTTTTTATTTTTTGTGTTCGAATTCCTGGAACTTCAAACATCTGAGTTCGATGTTCTCAGCTTTGAAGTTTCAGGCCCTGGCGCACAACCAGGTCCATTCACGCATGTCTCCACACAGAAGACGCTCTAGCTAGGAATCGAACAGGGCGACAATGCTACCGCAGCACCACCACCGCAGTCTATATATATATATATACACACACACACCCACACACAAATATATATATATATATATATATATATATATAGGTTTTACATATATAATTATGTAGATATACATATATAAATATATATATATATATATATATATATATATATATATATATATATATATATATATATATATATATATATATATATATATATATATATATATATATATATATATGGATTCACTTTAGAAGCTCAATTCCCAAAATCTCTAACTTCATATGGTCGAGACCAAAAGATTGAGTTTTGGAAACTTGAACTTCTAAAATGAAACCCAAAACAAAAAAAAAAGTCAAACATCGCTTTTGCAGGGGTTTGCCCCTGCACCCCCACCCCCTACTTAAATATACCAACTCGAGATCGCTACAGTGGGGAAAAGGAAATCTCCCATATTGCTGTATGGAAGCATAAAACAGGAGATTTCCACTTCCTGTCAACACCATAAAAAGATAAAACATTACGTACACACAGAGCGTAAGAAGCCTTGCCTCTGTGTGCACATAATGTTTTAAGGTAAGTAAAGTGTTATTTTTTAAAACTTTACATATTCGATTTACTGAAATGTCGATCATATGGTCTCGACCATATGACATTCGAGATTTCAGTAATTCGATATGTAAAGTATATATATATATATATATATATATATATATATATATATATATATATATATATATATATATATAGATATATTTATATATATTTATATATACAGATAGAAATGTGTATAGTATTTCCACATGGGAACAAAATCCTAAACCACTCACTACAACATAACAGACCATAAGCACTGTAAATGGGGGTGGTGGCTCAAATGAGGGATACCTGGTAAATAGTGCTATGTTACCCACCCCCCCTCCAGCCCTAATGGATATGCTGTGCAATCCGATATCCAGCACATGCAGTTTTTGACTTCAGGTCCCTCCACAACACAGCTACAATGCTTTAACAGTAATCCAATTCACCTGTAAATGTCAGGGCAATATTTGTAACATATCATGCAGAAAAGTCATTCTACCGTAGGGAATGTACAATGTGGAAGGGGTATACATTACAATGGTTTAGATATGCACACACATCTATACATTGACAAATATGTTCAGCTATACACATATATAGATATATATATATGAGATATATATATGTATATATTTAGATATATATATATATATATATGGGATATATATAGATATATGACATACACATATACATTGACAAAAGGTATTAGTAGCCATACATATGTAGAAGTAGTGTGGAAGTACTGGGTGCAAAGTATATCCTTCAGCCATAAGCCCTGTATCTGGTACCTGTGACATGCCTAGTGTGGCAACCATTCCCACAAATGAGAATACTTACATTAAACATATTCCCACTCACAATTCAAAGGACATGACAGGACACACAGGTATGCATACACAGAAAACCTTTGTTTGTGTACTATACAATGATTTATGCCATTACTTACAGCACATAACATTTTGAAATGTGTAATCAGTGATGAATGCAAGGCCCACACAAAACAGTAGATACAAGCAATGTGGATATATAACATACTATGCTGTCCAGGCCAAGGCCTTCTATTAGTACAACAGTAGACAAAGGATTTACCTTCAAGATAAGTAACAATCACAATTACAGATGTAGTTCAGCTGCCTCCAATTACACCCTGTAGTCAAGCCCTAGGGGGAAATATATTAGTTGTGGTAATGTCAATGCATCGGTCACATATATGGAACCTTACCAACATATCTTGTGGGAGTCCACGATATGACTGGGATGATAGCAGGAATGCTAGCAGTAAATAATGATAGGCCATTACCTAACAACCCCTAACTGTTTCACAGCAGGACAAAGCCTGCCATATATGTGGAGGAAAGCGGCAGGAACACAGGGCTATACTTGCAATATTGCTGTTACACACCCTGGAAATTGCTGGTGTTGCAGGATTTGTTGAAACATACCTTTATGCAGGAATAAGACATCAGAAACACAAATGGATGTAGCCATGTACTGATAGCATGCAACAGACAGACTGCCAGTGATATATCTAGACCTGTGTGGTGCACAGACAAAACCAAACAGACAATCCACTGGACATCATGTGGATAGGCCCACAGTTGAGAGCTATGCAGACAGACTGCATTCCATCCTAACCTACTATGTACACACAAACACTGCAAGACCAGGAATATACAAAGCACATAACAACACTACTCTGTCTGTAGGTCTGGAACCTCATACAAATGTGTAATTGGCCTGTGTCTGCAAGTCCTGCTGTAAGAGGTATTGAAACCTGCTGTCTGTAACACTGCTGCCCACATACAGGAAGGATGTCCTCCATACCGGAAAGGTTAAGGGACAATGCCCACACAAATCAGTATTTTATAGTACTGGGTTGCCATGACAGTGGTTATCCGAAGTACTACACAGCAGGCTGAATGCAGTTAGCAACTGTTGCACACTGATTGGTGCAGAGTCCATCACCTGATCATGTGCATCACCTACAAAAGCCATGCTGCAATCCATTCAAAACAGCTCAATCACTCTAGTGGAGAGAGAGAGATAGAGAGAGAGAGAGAGAGAGAGAGAGAGAGACACGCACACACACACACACACACACACACACACACACACACACACACACACACACACACACAAAGCAGACAACAGAAAGCTGTCACAGGTATGTAAAACATAAATGTATGTAATTGAATGTAGTATGTGGTACAGAATAATAAGATATATGATGTGGAATGATTTATATGTGCCATCTGTAGTTGTCCCTGTAATGATGTTCTGCTGAACAACTGCTCTGGACAATACTGTCTGTCCTTGTAGGCAGTGGGACATACCTGCCAACTGTGCAGTTCAGCAATGAATGAAAAAGATGTAAGCCATAATATCTGTGTTTGGTATATTAGTGTGGGCAATAACTGGTGGTGGAAGTACTGCCGTCATGATAGACACATGGGTGTCAGAGCATACCACTTGCAGGACAGCCATGTTAATGTGTAATTTAGCATGCACAAATGCCATAGGTGTATAATAGGCTTACCAGCAATCTCCCACCATATATACCACCCTAATGTCAGTCTAAGTTCACATGTGACACCTGTCTATGTTGCAGCAAGACAGAACAGTGCAGCTGTGAATGAAAGACAGTTACAGAATGTGGAAAAGATGTTTGTATGCACCCCACATATAGATAAATATCTATAATTAGATATGTATGTCTACAGATATACAGACACTCATATAGATATATGTATATAAACAACCCACAAGATATAGCTACACATATATGTACATATTTATATATATATCTATATATATATATATATCTATATATATATATATATATATATATGTATATATATATATATATATATATATATACACACATATATATATATATAGCGGCAATGACAATAGCATGCAGGTGAAATAGTCTGTAACAGGCCAGCAAAGATAGTGTCCCCACAGGGAACATGGCTACAAACACATAGCACAAAGTGTGGTACAAACACATAGCAAAAAGCGTGGTACAATACAACATATGTTCCAATGGTAGGTAAGTTGTCGACATATCAATTGCATTCTGTGAACGGTTTGTTGTAGCTGATATGGTGGGGGAAGACAGAGATGTGTATTAAGAACTATGGTAATCCTGCTGTATGGTTGCTTACACCTGTTTTCATCTTTATGTCTTCCAGGGAAGATGGCTTACACCCGATTGCCAGCATTCAGTGCTGCCGAAACTGATGTAATTGTTAAAGACATGGTACAGCACTACCAACTGCTGTTTGGCCTGACAGCCCATGATCAGCAGGAGAGGACCACCCTGTGGAACGATCTAGTCCACAGATCAATGATGTCAGCTTGCAGAACCACAGCTATGAGCAGGTCCAGCATCATTGCTCTGACCTGCTTCGTCATGTACATCGGCATGCAGCTGCCATACCGTGGGACCACCTCAGAACAGGGCGGGGCAAGCCATCCATCCACCCCTCACCCGTGTGGAGGAGCTTCTCAGCAGCCTTGTGGCACCTGCCCACCTGCAGAACCAACAACTGGCAGGGCACATTGTGGAGGTGGGTGCCACAGACACACCGGCTGAGGAGTGTGCAGGTAAGGCCCCAGGGCACATCAGTACACTACTCTTTGTGTATGCATCCGCATCTGTACAGGTGCATAATGCAAATCTGAGATGTCACATGCATAGCCTGTTACTGTGTAGTAGTAATAAACAGTTGTGCATAAGCTGTAGTATTATGGACTTTTACTGTTGATGTACCATAATGCTGCACTCATGCTTTACGAATGCCAGAGCTGTGGCTAATGACATCAGCTTTCTCACACTCTTATGTAGGTCCCTCCAGGATACCACCAAGGCAGCAACCTGTAGCAGGTGAGTATGGTTCATGTTCATGCTTGACAATACAGTGGGCATGTAATATCTATGAGATATTCCATGCACACATCTAGCACACCTACCCATACAGCATGCTGTACACATTCACATTTTGTTGCTGTGAAATGCATTGCATCACAGTAGAGACCATAATGGGGTATCAGAAGGGTACATCAGACACATGCAAGATAATTAACATCCTGTCATTGTGAAATGTGTCCACAGGGTTGAGAAGTATGGCAGGACACATGGCCTACAGTAGGGACATGTGTGAAACAACACCCTCATGGCTGTATCTGCACACAATCAGATTAAGTAACTGTGGAAGATGTAACCCTGATCCCACAGCAATAGTGACAGCAGTGTGTGCACTCCAAGGGATGTGCACATGAGTAGACCTTGCAACCATGCAGAGTTGTGGGACATGTGTAGGGCACCCCCCATAACCATGATAAGGTCTGGTGGTTGTCAGTGTAATAGTCTTGTACTGGTCATACATGCACCACTGATGTTGTGATCTGTAAAGCAGACATCAGGCATTCACAAATGATATCTGTTCACATATCATCCCAGGTATGAGTTGCTCTAACACATAGGGGCTGTGAGCATTGGAGCTGACATAACTGACACAGTATTACATATGCAGTAATGGTTTGTACACCTGTGAGGTATGGTGCACAGTACAAGGCAGGGTGCAGAACAGGTTCACAGTAACACTTTGTACATGGGTGTGGTATTAACAAGGGGAAGGGCCATCACCTACCAATGCAGCCCATGCATCACACACATGTATACTGGTGCTAGCATGAAGTCACTATAGTTGCACTGCATGCTGTTGAATACCATATGTAATGCATGCTGACAGAAGGGTAATGGGAGGACTGTGTGTACAAATGTTGTGCAACCTCACATGTAGGTGTCTGTGTGTGTGTGTGTGTGTGCGGGGGGGGTGCTGATTGTGTCTGTAAGTACAATCTGGTGAAGTGGATTGTGGTTGATGCATGTCAGATGTGTGTGTACATATGTGTCTGTTTGTGTGGGTGTCCATGTATGCACAGGTGATAGTGGGATTGATCACATGGCAGTACTTCTCCTTGGGATTGTGCTGTACATGTACATGGAGTGACACATGAGACACTAGGACAACCTGTCTGATATGTGAACACATGACAGCTGATAGCGTAACAAGGTCTGTAGCATGGAACATGCATTGGGAGGAAAAGTACACACCAGGTATACACATCATATTGCCAGCAGCAGATAGATAACTGGCTACCCACGTATGCAGCACTACTAATGCAATGGGGAATTACCAGAGCACATCAGTGAGTGTATCCAGATATTACTGTTATCCACATGATGGGTTGATTGTGCAGCAGGTGTGGCATAGACTGAGCAAGACTGTAGTATGAGACTCCAGTGTGTGGCATATGTAGTAAATGTAGCAGTCCCAACCATATAGGGGCCATGTACACCATGACTGGACATACACAGGGTAATACTGGATGACAGCAATGAGACCACGTACAACCTACTCCACTCAAGTCAGGGCGGTGATGGAGTAACATGTCATGTGTTGTGATCACATGTGTAGGCATGGAGAGGAAATGATATGTTAATGGGTAGTATTAATGAGTGTATGTTAGCAAGTGCCATGCAGGATGGGGAACATATGTAACTGAATGTGGGCCTCTCTGTAAACCCAGGGAAAGGGAGGTAGTAAGGTGGACTGTCAGTGTGTGTGGGTGTACGTGTGTGAGTTTGTGTTTGTGTGTTTGTGTGTGTGTGTGTGTGTGTGTGTGTGTGTGTGTGTGTGTGTGTGTGTGTGTGTGTGTGTGTGTGTGTGTGTGTGTGTGTGTGTGTGTGTGTGTGTGTGTGTGTGTGTGTGTGTGTGTGTGCACTGTTATGCAATGCTGTACAGGTCTTAAAGTGTGTGTGTGTTTCCCCCACAGGTGGCGAGGTGAGTCAGGCTCCCTCCTGCATGCAATCTGAGGTAGGTGCCCGTACAGACACCAATGATGATGGTACTGTTGAGGCACAGGTGGGGTTGTCAGAGGCCGACACTGCATCATCATTTGTCATCACCCTCCTAGCCACCACAAGCCTGCACACAGTGCCCCTACAAACCCCATCACAAGTGGCCATAGCAGAGGGACAGCTGGCGGTTGGTGCCAGTGACCAGGAAATTGTGGTGTCCATGCCAACTGTTTCGGGTCACAGTCAGCATAGCCAGATGTCTGGGAGGGCACCACATTGGCAGATGTACCATGGTGCTCTTGGGAGGGTGGCTGGTCATCATGCTCCTGGCAGAGGTGCCACAACTGGTACCACCAGGAGCATGTTTCAGGCCATAATGGAGGCACAAGCATGTATGGAAATGTACACCAGACAGGGCCTGAGGCTGCAGAGGGCTGCTTTCTCATCTGTAAATGGCAACATCCATGAACTTGCTGCTGCCCTCTGTGAACAGACCGAGGTCATGGATATATGGTGGGGTTAGATGGAGGGCCTCCATAACTGTGGTATGTCCGTGCTTGAACACGTGGTGGGAGTGGTGTGATGGCCGCGTGGATGTATGCCAGAAACACCAGCAGCTGGTGGCCAATGTGGACATGCCAGGAGCGAAGCCCCTCCTGTAGTGGCAGTACTAGCCCCAGCACACCACTGGGGGTGCTGTCCACATCACATCACAGGAGGCCTCGTGCATGTGGCCCTGGCCAGTCCCAAGCGGGTCATGGTTCCAGCTGACATCTGCCATCATCAGGGGAGAGTAGCACCTCAAGGTCTGTACCTGCATGTGCCCATGGAACCCCTGGCAGGCACAGTCAGCATGTCCGTGGCTGGAGGCGATGAACTGCACACCCTGCCAGATATGGTCTGCAGCTGTCCAACAACACCTGTATAGGGTAGCCACATGCCAGAACTGTGTGCATGCATACCCACACACTATGCAACCACACCTAGGGGAACCCCATACCAACACACACCACATCACCACACCCCAATCAATGAACTAAACCCCTCACCCACACACATGGTGACAAATGTATGGACCACTTCCAGCCTCTGGCAAACCAACAGCACACCTTGTGCATATGATGATACCTGTCCCACATCCCTGTCGTCCATAACATCGATGCAGGGACAGGCTAATATGGTTCTGATGCACACGGTGACTGTAATAGAGTGCTGTAATGTACTGCAGTGTAAGATGTTGTCAGGGGTAATGTGTAATACATACATATCAGGTAGTGTAGCCATGCAGCTATGATGCATTTCAGTTGTTAGTAACACTGATTGATTGTTATCTCTATAATGTTATCAATTTGTGTTGTTGGGGTACATGTGTCAGCAGGAGGATTTTCTGCATATTCCACAAGGGTTATGGCACTGTGGTGACACCATGTTCATGACATATCTGGTGTACAGTTGCACACATGTCACATGTTTGTATAACAGTTATTGCCTGTGCCACATTGACAGGTGACCTGCTGGTACATGTATAATCTGCACCCTTATGTCAACCCATCCACATACACACACACACTTACTTGGCAACACTGTGACTAGACCCCAACCTATGTTTGCAGTGCTACTGAACTGTGTGGCTTTCATTGCAAACACCACACCTTGTTTAGGGTGAGATTTGTACCAGGTTACATGTTACATGCAGAGCATCCACAGATATGTACAATATGGTAATGGGGGATTTAATGTTTTTATATGCAGAATACATATTGTGTCATACCATCATATACAGACTGACAGACACATAACAGGCAAACACACATCTTAGAGACCTGGGCGTATTGTTGCTAACTAACTAATCCTTGTGTCCAATGTGTTACAGGTAGGCTGCACACAGCACAAATGTAACTAGATGGTATCCTTTTATCAGTTACCTGTATGGATGTGGTGACAGTGGTCACCAGAAAGTGGTATGTGGGTCATATTACACCGTGTGTACCATGGTGTAATGGCAGTGGGCACAGCACCCACATCCCCCAAGGGATATTGTACACACTGGAACCCATCATGATACTCTGAAAAAAACCACTATCGCACACTGCCCATGATGGCAATACAACCCATTGCATATCACAACAGTGGTACCACAGGGATATGCATATAATGCACATGCCACAGGCATAGTAGGGTGTTGCATTGCAATGACACAACAATGGTCAGTGACAACACTATCTGTACTACTGTGTGGCAATGTGTAGTGTAATAGGAGTATGTGGCCTTGGAATGCTGTACCCTACAGATATGCAGACATGCACACATACATACAATTGGCAGACCTCAATGGGATTCCCATGCCTATCGACCCATTTGTACAACACTGTTGTGCTGGTACTGTAAGGCACATGTAGCTATTAGGGAAAGGAGTGTAACAGGGTACATATCATGTCCAATACAGCAGTGCCCACATCTGACTATGGCAATGGGAGTGGAGGTGGTTGTGAAGGCTGTCATGGAATTTCCAACTACAGGTCTACTAACACACAAACAATGCTATCCTCAGTAATGCACATGTACATGTGTCAATACTGTGGTGCATTGCTGCAGGTGGTCATAGCTGTGTACCTGGCTATTGTCCATTGAGGGATTGGATGTGTAGGTGGTGTGAGTACATTGGTATCATGCCACCTGCCATGTGCCAGCAGGCAATCTGTTGACAGACACCACATTAGTGACTGGCAGAATGAGAGTGACATGCATCATCCAATCCTCTGGGTGCCTTCTGCACATGGCTGCTGAGGTCATCCAGTTGACATGTATGCAACATGTATTACAACACATGGTTAGTGTCAGTGATGGAGACCTGTAGCCAAGCATGTTCAGTTGACTGTGGTAATGTAGTGTAGGTACCCATGGCATGTGGCCCATACAGGGTGGTGTCTCCTATATGTGACAGGTAGTACACAGCTGGCCACACATGTCAGTGTCAGTCAAGCATAGGTTGTCTGTACGTATCCCAGCTGGATACCTGCCATCTGCACATCTGTAGAGGAAATGACAAACGCCAGTTTGATGAGTAGCTATGTAGTAGGATGAATGTGTCAACAGATGGATGTTTGACAACAATATGTATGCCATTACTACATGTTGTAAGCCCTCACTAACATGTGCTGTACAGACGGTCCTCTACAGTTACATTCCACATGTCTGATTATTATCCAGTAGGGGATATATATGGTGACACAGCCCACACACCAGGAACACGACAATGAGCCCTCAGAGTGCAGCTATGCCTGCAGGTGTGCTTGTTGTCAGTAGTAATGTTAGCACTCTACCCTTCCCTGGGACAGCACTGTCGACAGTAGTAATGCCATGCTACACTACATGCCAGTGTAACAGCACGTACTCTGGGTTGCTACCCCTGCATGTCACACATTAACACGGATAACTGTGCAGGTCTCATATACTTGTGTGTCCCAGACATGACACTCAATAACTTTTGCTACTGTAATGACAGCACATAGACACATATACTGTACATGGCAGTACATACACATATTACAGATGTCATTTCCCAGGGTTTGACATAGCCTTGTATGTTACACAGAGATAGCCTCTCTGTAGACAATATGCCACAGGGTATAGCTGGAGGATTTCTAGAGGATCAGCATAGGCCATCTGTTTTATGCCTGTGATTCTTATAGTGAGGTATTTCCACTGCCTTCCCAGCTGTTGCAGCTGTCTTGCGAGGTACATACCAAATTGGGTGTTGTACTCTATACAGGGTGTAATGAGTACAGTGGAACAATTACCCCCTTTTTTCTGGATGTAAAGCCATCAGTGATGAGGTGTGCCACATAGAAGGATTTACTTACTGTTGTGGCAATGTGGTTAATGAAGGTGAGACCACTGTCCACCTGTATCCCTAAGTCTGTCAGCACACTTTCAGTGTTTAGTGTACTGCCACCTATGTGGTAATTCATGGGTATATGATATTTGCAAAGGGGATAACTATACATTACTTGGCATTAAGCTTGAGACCATGGCTCTGGCACCAAGTATCTGTTTCTGTAAAGCCATATTGTACATTATACAATGACACCCCACAAAACCTGAGAAGCGTGTACACTGATTGGCCAATCCAACCAGCGTGCACATTGTAAATCCAAAGTAACCAAACTAAAAAGTCTGGCTGCTAAAGTATCATGCAGCCACGAATACAGTATACACACTTCATAATGAACATTGTCCACAAAATGAACCTCTAAAACTTCCTTTCTGTAGTTTTTAACAGCAGTCGTGGCCAAGCAAAATAACTCTCTCTCTCTCTAATAAAAATATAAAATAAAATCACACAATAAAACCAACAATTGAAAACCTTCAACTTGTTAGTAAAGCATAGCCTTTATCAATGGTAAACACCCAAATATAAAAGCAGTAGCCAACAAATGCAGTTACAGCAACATCACTATAATTAATAAACCTACATGACCCAAGCAGCAGCATATATTACATCTTTACAGACTGCAACTTGTGACCAAACTTCACCCTCATGACCAAACCACGCCAACCGTGGGTAAATCCAGCATTACCCACACTCAGCCTGGGGTTATTGCTATAATATCCCCATCATTTGGGGATGCAATAATGGCTCCCAGTTTGCAGTCATCTGTGAACTTTGTTAGCCAGAGTTCCGTAGTGTTGACCTGTACTTCAAGGAAGTAGATGCCAAACAAGAGCTGTCCCAGGACTGACCCTGAGGTACTCCAATTGTCACTTGTCTGAAGCAGGGATTGGACATGGCTATGTTTACAGTCTGGGTTCCATCGGTAAGTCATTTGGCAACCCATCAAGTGACACAGGTGTTTATGGCCAGCTTCGGAAGTTTAACTATGTCTCTAGATTGGGGGATGTTGTCGAAGTCCTTGGCCAAGTCCAGATAAGCTGTGTGGACCACCTTACTTTCTTCCACAGCTCCAGAGACTGAATCAAAGTAGTCAATCAGGTTCAGGAGACAAGATTGGCCCTTCACGAGCCCAACGTGGGTGGGGTCCAGTGTTTGCTGGTTGCCAATGTCTTTGTTTATAAGTTGCATGATAAAGCATTCCATGACCTGGCAGATCAGGCTCTTCAGACTGATGGGAAAGTAGTTCTCGGGATCCAAGGTGGATTCCCCCTTGTGGAGTGTGATAACTGTAGCTGTGCGCCACTCAGTGGGATAGAAGCCTCAGGTGAGGCTATGATTAAACATGGCACTTAGGTGAGATGCAGGGTTATTTTGTAGTTCAGGTAGTACACAGTTCGGGATGTCATCTGGCCCCATGACTGCTGTATTCCTGAAACTGTGGATATGGTGGTTTCCACCTGTGTGGCCATGATTACTGGAATTTGGCAACCTTTTGTTACTGAGATGGGCCCTTTAGGGGGTGAGAGAAGGCTGAATGTGGCACAAAATCAGTCTGCCCGGATATTGGCAAACTCCTTTGAATCAGTATATTTAATGCTATTCTGTTGTAGCTCAGAGCAGTTCTGAGTATTGCTGTTTAGATCCTGCACATAACTATAGAATGCCTTGTAGTTGTCTTTGGAATCTATGGCAATTATATTTATGTAACAAGCTGTGGTGGATTTTGAGGGATATCAGCTTCTTACTGAAGCTGATAAGGGAGCAGTTTGCATTTTGGGATTATCCTTTTTTCTGCAATAGTGTCTTCCTTATGTTGTGTAGTTTGTTCATGGCAGTGGAGCACAAGATTGGCTTCCTTTTTTGGAGGGCAGTGTTTTGGTTCTATTTGGGATGGCACAATTCATCCATGAGTGGATGTGCCCATACAGTGCCTTAGTGTAGGATTCACCAGTTGCACTTTCAGCTCCCATCTCCATGGGTGTCATGAGGTTTGTCACTTCTGACTTGAGTAGCATGGCGTTGGCTTTGCAGAGGGTATTTATGGAGGTTCCTTACTTGTGGGTGGGGGTGGGATGTGGATGTCAACGGTGATTACCTTATGGTCAGACCTGACCAATAAGGGGTTGACCACTGGTGTGGAGCATCTTACTCCCATGTTGGTAATGACCAGGTCTAGAATATTGGAGGCCCTGGTTGGACAATGGATTAGTTGAGCCAGGGGGTTGGAATGTATGACTTCCAGGAACTGTTGGTAAAGGGTGGTGGTACATGAGTTATTTTCCAAGTTAATGGCAGAGTATTTGGAATCTCCCAGTATTATGGGGTTTGGTTGTATCTTAATATTGTCCAGTATGTTTATAATGGTGTAGTGAGAACCTTGGCCCATGGAGAGGGATCTATAGCAAGCTGCAATTTGGATTGCGGTCTTACCTAGTGATAGTTGCATCTGTGGATTCTCAGATGCATTGTGTTGGACACTAGGCTGGAGGTGTGAATAACCTTGGTGAATATGGACACTCCTCCACCTGTAGTGTTGTGGTCTTGGTTTGTTGCCCAACATGTGTGATAAGGGTTGTAGGCAGGTATTACAGGTGTGTTCTCTGGAGTATTGAACCAGGTTCCAGTTACTGCATGGATATCAATGTTCCCCATTTGTAGGTGTGGCTCAAGAGAGTGTCTTTTTAGGTTTAGACTTCTAGCATTGAGTCACATTACTGTCAATTTTGCATGCTTGTATCTGTTACAGTGGTGGTTTGTCCTTTGAACCTTGCCTAGATAAGGCACTATGTGGGTGCCAAGAGCTGTAGCCAGTAATCTGAATCCCAGGGTCAACACATACAGACCATCTCTGCCAGAGCATCATGGTTTGTACATTATGTCATCCCAGGCAGACAGATACTGGATCTCCTTTGAATGACATCAGACGCTTAGCCACTTGTTGAAGTCATTGCTGTGTATATGTATATGTGTGAGTATGTATATGTATATATGTACATATACATCTCTATGTGGATATGTATATGTCCATATATGTATGTGGATATGTATATGTGTATATATCTACATAGATCTGTGGATATATGTGTACACAGACATGTTTACCATATGCCCAGAACATGGAGTAGAGTCCTACCTCAGTGCCAATAGTCCGAACCCCGTAGTGCAAGGGGATGTCACGGATGTATTGTGGGTATATATGTAGACTGTTGCCACTGTCATAGGGGTGTATTAACAGACATGTTGGGTGTGGGAGGTCACATCTGCTGTAGACATGTGCACCATTGCCTATGGACAGGCATCCTAGGGGCAGCATAGTACAGACCCACTGCTAGCACAGTAATGATCCTGTGGACAATAGCAGGGATATGACCACTATATGTGGACAGTCTGGAACTCTGTGGTCAGTCCAGAAGTGTACATGTCCCCTTCATGCGAGACATGTGGACCACGCCTCCCAATGTGGATGTTACCAGCCATGTACATGGGTATATCACAACAATACTGGGGTATATATGCCCACACAGTGTATGCACGCACACACGACAGTCTGTCCAGACACATAATACCTGGTACTGCTGAGTTCACATGGCCACATACTACCAAGTAGATAATGACATACATCTGTACAGCACACTGCTGCTTTGTCAGAAATACATAACAGTTGTGCTGGCCTGGCAGCAGTATGTCTTGCAAATAACTGGACATAACAGCACACTAGGTATTTACAGTAGGCTGCTAGGTATGTCAGAAAGCACTGAGCAAACTAGCGGCAGACTGACACAACAGTGGAATACATATTGTATGGGGGAATACATGTACTGCGATTATAGCAGGCTTGACACGCAGATCACAGCACAGCATAGCAGACACCTGTGAGAAAATGCATACCCACATCCAATGTCAATGCAGCCACAGCCACATATGATACACAAGCTTAACACTGGAGCAGCATGTAACATCATATAGAACAGGACAGAGAACAATGGCATCTACCACAGTCTGTACAGAGCCCATGGTTCATAAGTACAATATACATACAGTCATCAATCATCCCAACTCAGGGGTCTGCATCCTGTGGATCTGGAGCCACGTGTCTCTTCAACCCTGCTGTAGGGGCTCCTTGTACCTCTGAGGATTAATGGACACTCTACTGCACAACACACACACACACACACACACACACACACACACACACACACACACACACACACACACACACACACACACACACACACACACATCAAGCAATTCCAACACAGGAACACAATTATGGACATATGTTAGGTATTGTTCTTATACAATTAGTTATATTATATTTAATATAACTATATATGAAATCGTATATGCTCTGCTATCTTCATTGTAGGAGTCAGATAGCTGTTGTGCCTCCCAATGAAATTAGTTCGGTGGGTGACGGGTCAGGAATGGCTCTTTGGATAGTGAAGGCTGCAGACCCCTGCCCTATGTACACAGACCACAGTACTGTACACACAAACACAGAATGTCCAAGTAATGTCCTCAGAAACAGCTCCTAATACACACATGTCCAGCAGTCTATCTGACTGACTTGTTATCAGGTATGATGTCAATAACTAATGGTGTACAGACCATATGCATCATATATATATATGTGGGCTTCATTTGCACAACACATGTGTGCACCTCTGCAGTCTAGAGGTCAGTGTATATAACAGTGTGCTATGCCCTTGTAAGGCGGTGTATGGGGGGTATGCACCATAAGTATCCCAGGGTGTTAAAGCATGTGAGGACTACCAATGGTAAGCTGCCATAAGGTATGCGGATGTACATTACCATACATTTTACCTTGTGAACAATGCTGGCCTACTGCTTACTGCCATCAGTGTGATTGTGATGATTTCAGTTATGCATTGTTATGTGACAGATACCAACCATAGTGTCAACCCATGTCTTATCCCCCTACAGACTGCAAGCAGGGTGTATTTAGAGGCAGATGGGCTATACATCTGCATTACATACTGTGGATAGTTTGTTATGCTGAGGCCAGGTCTGTCTTTCCTGTTATATTACTTGAAGGCCTTGGCATAGACACCAACAGAAGTGATGCTTTTGGATTACTGCAATAAATGATCTGTTTGAGTGTTGTATTACTCTGTTTGTATGTATGTCAAAGCATAATCAGCTATATAACTAGGCATATACTACTGTAATAGTACACAACCGAACCTTTCCTATGTATACAAACCTGTGTGTTGTGTTACATCCTTTGACTTCTCTGTGGTTATATGTGCCAGTCAACAATTGTCTGTGGTATGGGTGACTCATACAATGTCCATCGGATGAGGTTGCAACTGTAGGGATACTGGTTGTTCAGTATTGTGTGCACCCTCTGATTATGTATCTTCCTAGACATCTTCTGTGTGTGTATGTGTAGTAACATATGTGTATATATATATATATATATATATATATATATATATATATATATATATATATGTATACATATATCTGCATATATGAGTATCTGCATACATGTGTCTGTGTATAGGTATCATAGGACTGCTTATTGCTTACACATTGTACATTCACTATGGTAGCCAGACTGTACTGCATGATATGTTATCAATACCTGCCTGATATAATACAGGTGGGGTGGCTTACTGTTAACATCTTGTGGCCATGTATTATCAGGTCCTGGTTATGGCATTTGCAACAGTTGGTATTGTATTGTATTGCAGGGGGGGTATCAATACATGTAAGACATATGTTGCTTGAGCCCCCTCACTCCCATTAATGGTGCCTGTGTTCATATATGTCGTTGTTATGATCTCTATTATATCTATAGATATATATCTGCATATATATATATATATATATAGATATAGACATAGATATATATATATATATATAGATTCATAGGTTCATAGATTAGTACTAGGCTAACTGCCCTTGCAAGCCATTTTAAGCCTAGCCAATTATCCCTTGTGAGACTCAAACCCTGTACCTTGTGTTTGTAAGACAAGCACCTGGCCACCAACACACATACACACATATATATATATATATATATATATATATATATATATATATATATATATATATATATATATATATATATATATATATATATATATATATATATATATATATATATATATATATATATATATAGACATATATATGTAGACAAATTTGTACAGATGCATGCATTGAGAGAGTGATGTATATATATCTATTTACTTTTACACACACACACACACACACACACACACACACACACACACACACACACACACACACACACACACACATCTAAATGTTAAAGTGCATTTTCTATACTGTTGAATGATTGTGCTGGATAAAATGTTTCTAAAACCATCAGATTTATGTCTGTCATGGCTTAGTGGTAATTCATGTTGTCAATGGTGTGTTGGGTCCTGGGTTTGAGCCTAGGACCCTGCACACCACAGACAAAATGATTTACCACTAAGTCTTGCCAGATACAAATAAATCAGATGTTTTCAGTAACATATCATCCACTCCAGTCATGCAACAGTACAGATAATGTATACCAACATCTAGATGTATGTCTGTGTAAATATATTAATATCTAAACAGATACAACATATGTAGATATATCTATTTCTAAAGCTATATACATATATATCAATATATATAAACATATATACATGCAAATGCCTGCATCGACACATATATGTGTCTACATATACACAGCAAGTTACATATGTGTACGCAGATATATATCTATGTAGGTATATACGGACATAGTTATGTTAGCAGATAAATATATCTATATAGGTATATATGGCCATAAATCTGTAGATAGCAATGGCAGATTAACAAACACACATATGTCCACATGCACCATTAATGGGGTTGAGAGGCCCCACACACTATATATCTTTTACGAATAGGCACCCCCCCCCACAGCCAAACACATCCACCCTGCAATACACTACCAAGTGTTGCAGATCACATAACCAGGACCTGACACAACATGGGTACAAGGTGTTACCAGTACTACATCCCACCTGTATGATGTCAGGCTGGTATTGGTAACATATCATGCAGTGCAGTCTGCCTCACATAGGAAATGTAATATGTGGAAGCCATTAACATCCCCAGGCTACAGATACACAGACACAGATATGCAGATACAGATATATATATAAATATATATATTTATATATATATATATATCTATATATATATATATATATATATGTATATATATATATATATATATATATATATATATATATATATATATATATATCTAGATAGATAGATAGATATACAGGTGACTACACATACACATGCAGATATATGTACAGTAACATACATATGTAGAAAGTGCACACAATATGGAACAGCCACTATGCCTACAGTTAACCCCTGAATGGCTGGACACTGTATGAGCCACCCATACAAATGACAATCGTTGCCTGCGACATATACCCACAGAAAGGTCATAGGAAAAAACACCACACACAAGTTTGCAGAAATGGAAAATCTTTAATCATGTACTGTTACAGTTCTATATGCCAAGTCATATAGCTGTTCAGACACTGACAACCATATAAACAGTGTAATGCAACTGTGAAACAGTTACATTAATACAGTAGTCTGGAAAGGCTCACAACTGTTGCTGTCCAGGCCAAGCCCTTCAAATTGTACAATAGTGAAGACAAATTGAGCCACAGGATACCAAACAATCAACAGAATATAATGCAGGTGTATAGTTCAGCAGCCTCTAGCTACACTCTGTACAAACTCAGTAGGAGGTAAAGATGTCATGTGACCACATGGGTTGTAACTGTTACATAACAAGGCATGACTGACACCACCACGAGCACACCGACAAATAGAACAGTCTGTATGGCAGAGGCCAGTAGGCTTGCATTAACCCAATTCATGTAAGTGATGTAAATATAGGTGAAGTATATTGTACTGTACATCCAGATACCTTAATGCAGCTCACCCCTGATACCCCCACATTTTGTAGCAGCCTAGGCCATTTATGGTGCTCCCCCCTAGCCTCAATAATACAGGGCCATATACCACTGTTACATACACTGGCCTCTGGAGTGCATAAGGGCACACATGTATTGTGTAACTGACACCCACACATATATGGCCCCAGCCCCACCGTATGTGTGGGGAATACAACAGCAGTGGACTGATGGCAGCAATGGCAGTGTGATATACTCACAGCCCACTACAGAACAACCACCGACAGCATGACATATATGCGAGGCTTGGTATGTAGGTTGAAGACAGAGGCTGGAACACAGGTACATATGTGGACAACTGTTGCCATACACTAAGCAAGTTGCTGGTGTTACAGGATAGTCTGCAACATACCCATAGTCAGGGAATTGAGGTTAGAAACAGAAATGGATGTAGCCATGTACTGATAGCACTCAACACACACACTGCCAGTGTAATATCTGACACAGGACCTGTGTGGTGGGCAGACAAAACATGATAGGCATACCTCTGGCCAGCAAAAGGATAGGCCCACAATTGTGAGCTATGCAGAAAGACTGCATTCCAAGGTAAACTAGTATGTACACACACACCCTGTAACACCAGTACTATTCAAAGCATAACACAACTCTACTCACAGTCTGTCTGTAGTTCCTGAGCCTCCTCCAAATATGTGGCTGTCCTGAGTGTGCCAGTTCTCCTATAAGAGGTATTGCTACCTGCTGTCATTAACACTGATGACCACACACAGGAAGGATGTCCATCACACAGGAAATGTAAAGGGACCATGCCCACATGATGTAGGGATTTATAGAGGGTGGTTGCCATGACAGTTTTAATTGGAAGTACTACACATGTGTAATCATATATATATATGGCTATCTGGATAAGTATATGTACATATATTTCCACCATATGTCCTAAACATGGAGTGTAGCCTTCCCTAGCCCCTATAATCCCAAAGTCGTAATGCAAGGGGATGTCAGGTATGTATAGCAGGTATATTAGTAGATTATTGCTACTGTCATTGGGATTGTCTTCACAGACATGGTGTGTGTGTGGGAGGTCACATCTGCTTATAACATGTGTGCCATTGGCTACTGACAGACATCCTAAGGACATCATTGTACAGTACTGCTGCTAGCACGTAATGCCACTGTGCACTGCAGCAGAGATATTGGCCAATATATGTGGAAATTCTGACACACTTTGTGCAGTCCAGAGGTATACACATAAGCCCTTAGTGCAAAACATGTATACCATGCCTGACAATATGGATGTAGACAGCCATTTAGATGGGTATAACACACGACGACTGGTATACATTTGCCACCGTAGGTCATGCATTCACACAACCCTGTCTGGCCTGACACATAATGACCGCTGGTACAGGGGTGCCATGGCCACATACTATCCACTAGATATTGACATACATCTGTACAACATCCCACTGCTCTGTCTGACATACATGACTGTTAAGGGAGGCCTGGCAGCAGTACATCTGGCAAGTATCTGCACATGACATCTCACCAGGTAAGTACACTAAGCTGCTAGGCATGTAACAATGCACCATGCAGGCTGCAGGCAGACTGGCTCAACACTGTCTTATATCTCCTATGGGGGAATGCACATGTACCTGCATATATCAGGCTCAACAGGCATGTCACAGCACAGGTTAAGATACACCTGTGTGAAAGTGCATAACCACAACCAATGTGAACACAGCCACAGCCACATATGGTAAGCTAGCATAATATTACAGTATATGGACTATCTGTTCTACACCATCCTCATATGTGCCACTCACAGACTGACCCTACATATACTGGGCTGCTACAGAGTTTGGTCTGATGGCTGTCTGTGGTATGGGACACGTGTATTTATGGCCCTACAAACATGTATGCCAATACAGTACCATACAGTGGAGCAGCATGTAACATCAGATAGGAAGAGAACATGAACAATGCCATCTACCACAGTCTGTACATAGGCTAAAGTACATATTAACAATACACACACTGTCGACATTCTCCATAAGTACACAGACCTCAGTACTATACAAACATCCACAGAATGTCCAGGTTTTGTCATGAAATATAACCCCTACTGTACTTAACATGTGCAGCAGTCAGATATATCACTGGCTTGTTATCAGATATGATGACACTAATTATGGTATACAGCATATATGCACCACTTCATGCATGACATATGTACAAAGGTTGACAGAGGTGTGGCTGGAAGCACATACACAGGGCCAGTATTTGCATGTTGCTGTGATAACCTCATACATTTACTGTTGTAACAGGGTTTGTTGCAACATATGTCCTATGATGAATATGACATCAGTAACTATCATGGCTTTCACCATCACAGACTGCAATCCTCACACTACCTTCTGCAGTCCACATATAGATGCTGTGTTGGTAACACGTGAAATCAAAGGCACAACACACTACCCTGTCTGCAGATGACCCTGCAGATGGGGATTCCTCATAAACATGGAACTGACATGGCAGGTATTGAGACATGTATGACAGCCATATCCACACAAACACTGTTAAACCAACAGTACTCCAAATGCAGTATAGCAGCACTTACAGTCTGTAGTCAGGTAAGGCACATCCCCTCCTGTTTGTTGCCCTCTTTCCACAGTGTATGTTGTTAGAGGTAAACCCCCAATCCATATGAGATGCTGTTTGCCAAACAACAGATCTAGTTCCTGCTCACAGTGAATGAAAAGGGCCAACACCACCATGATGCTCCTAGATATTAGAGTGTGTTTCCATGCAATTGGCTATGGGAATGTTACCACAGCTGTTTCACATGTAATCAGCTTGGGGAGGGCTGCAATTCATGCAGAGGCCATCAGCTGATCATGAGCATCACTTAAAATACACATGCTGCTGCTTAAGCAAAGCAGGTGTAGGTCTCCACATCCACCAGAGAGGGGGTGGGAGAGGCAGACAGAGTCAAAGACATGTCAGGGAGGGGTTGGAGAGTAAAACTGAAGCATGTTTTTGTCACACACCTACCAGCACAGGGTATCAAACCCCTGAGAACTATGTAGTGCTATCACAGTTCTATGTAGTTATTGGATGAGCCACATGGGCTATGTGTTGTGGAGCACTCAGAACATATATGTGATGGTGAGTGACATCTGCAACAGGGATATGGTAGCTATATGGTAGGTGACGTACACGTGACTGTCTACATGAACAGGTGCCAGCGTCAACACAGCCACACTCTCACAGGTACACACACACATTGACACATTTGGCAGGGCCAGGAGTACAACTCATCAGTAATGGGATTGCCACAACACATCCCTGTGCAGGTATCACATGCACCACATGGGTCATACGGAGGTTGTATGGGCAAAGGGTATGAAGAGGTGTCTGATATCAGACAGCATGCTTCAGTATGCCCATGGGGGTTGTAGTGAGTGTGGATGTGAACATACACACCATATAACACACACACAAACACACAGTGCCAGTACTGACATGCATGGGTGCATGTCTGCACAGGTGTGTGATGTTCAACTGTGCCAACAGACTATACAAGGCTAGGCGATGGGTATACCTTGGCATCAGGCCACATGACAATGGTCTACATTGTGGCTCAGGGCTGTAGTTTCTGCATTTTCCCACACAGGTGGGTATTGTATCCCCCATCCAGTCACCTGGGTGACTATTGTGTGTGGCCAATACTGTGCATTGCTTGCCATGTATGTATTCCTTAGTCCATGACATGGACGGTATTTGGGATGTGCACACCTCCCACAGGCATGTACAGTGACATGTGGAACTGTACCAGGGCTGTCTGGCCCATGTTGTGAACACATATTATCATCAGATGTGCCAGTCTTGCCCACCTGTGGCAGGAACTGGTAATGGCCAGAAGGTTTACCCTGTGTCTACATTAATAGCATGCTAACAGCATTCCCTGGTGTCAATGGCATCTGTCCATACAGAGCATGTTGTCAGGCATGGTATGTCCATTGTGGGTCACATGTGATGGCACCACATGTAGTGCAGGTGTCCACTGGGGAAGTGCACTGCCTGCATGTACTTGGATATTGGGCAGATGGACATGGTGACATGCCCTCTGTAGCCTACAGCTATCACTCCATAGTTACTATCAGTGGCCAATATGCAGTGTACTACCCACATATTGGCTGTTGTCTAGGCATGTGTGTGTGTGTGTGTGTGTGTGTGTGTGTGTGTGTGTGTGTGTATGAGACTTGGGTTGAGAGTGTGCCCTGGGGTTGCTAACTGTGATTGCCTGGCCTTGATGTCACATGTATGGGTATGGCTTTGCACCCCAGCCTCTCAGCTATTTCACATCTGTTATCCCTGTACAGTGGACATTGTGATATATAGTAGGGTCACCATATGAGCAATATGCAAAACCCACTGTACATTGGCCACAGGTGTCACACAATCACAACCACCTCTACACAGGATGCGAGTTACAAACACACACACACACACACACACACACACACACACACACACACACACACACACACACACACACGCGCACACACACATACACCTGTCATTTCTGGGAGTAGAACCCCTACCTAACTAGTTTATTACACTACAGCACTATTCAGTTATATTACACACCACAGAAATCACTGGAGTACTCCTTCCCCAAAGGTGTATTTCACAATGAATGACATCAGCAGGATTGCCAAAGTAGGGCATTTGAAATGTACTGCGAGTGATTAGCCTAAAGTGCATTGTTCCCTACACAGACAGTGACACACACACAAAACATCCACAACCGACATGTGTGGGTATAGAACTCTTAGCAGAGATCTATATCACACTACAGCATGGAGTGGTTATAGGACGCACCATGAGGATTACTCGAGAATTCCTTCCCCAAAGGTGTATTTCACAATGAATGACATCAGCAGGATTGCCAAAGTAGGACATTTGAAGTGTACTGTGTGTGACTAGACTAAAATGCATTGCTCCCTACACAGACAGTGGCACACACAAAACATCCAGAACTGCCACGTGGGGATGGAACCCTACTACAGTTCTAAATCACACTACAGCAGTACCCAGTTACAGGATGCATTACAGAGATGACTGGGCTACAACCATCCCAGAGGTGTATTTCTAGGTGGGTGACATCAGCAGCCTTGCCAAAATTGGTATATGAATTGTAAGGAGCGTGAGTACCCTAAAAAGCATTGCTCTCTACACAGTCAGAGACAGACAGACACACACACAAATGCACCCACAGTTGCCCAAGTGTGGGGTTTGAACTCCTACCTAATTACTTTATCACACTACAATAGTACACAGTTCCAGGATACGCTACAGAGATTACTGGACTACAGTCTTCCCAGAGGTGTATTTCTAGATGGGTGACATCAGCAGCCTTGCCAAGGTTGGGTATATGAATTGCAAGGAGTGTGAGTACCCAGAAAAGCATTGGTCTCTACACAAAAAACTCTACACAAAAACAGAGAGACACACACACACACACACACACACACACACACACACACACACACACACACACTTGGCAAGTCTGGGGTTAGAACTCCTACCTAACTCCTTTATCACACTATAGCAGTACACATGCAACAAGATGTCAGTGGAGATTATTGAGCAAGAGCCTTCCCAGAGGTGTATTTCTAGCTGGGTAACATCAGCAGCATTGCCAAAGTTGAGTATATGAATTGTAAGGAGTGTGAGTAGCCTGAAATGCATTGCTCTTGACACAGTCAGACACACACACACAAACACAGACATACTCAGTTGCCAAATCTGGGGTTAGGACTCCTATCTAACTAGTTTATCACACTACAGATGTATGCAGCTATGGGACACACCATGGAGATTACTGGGTTACAACTCTCCCAAAGGTGTATTTCACATTGGATGACCTCAGCAGGCTTGTCATAGCAGGGCTATGGGGAGGGCAGTGTGTGCATGGGCCATAACCCATTCATCTAGGGGTTGACATGACACATGCAGTCACACACGGGGTCATATGTCACAGGTATGTGTATGCAGCTGCTAGATGACTACTTCCTTGTACAGTCATGTTGCACAGCTGGCTCATGCACCACATAGTCTGTAATGCTGACAGGTACTGGTGGCTACTATCTGCTGGGTGGGATAGGCCTGGATGGTTCCTTGTCATGGTCACCCTCTTCCACACATCTATGTCTATCTACCTTTGGCTTATTATAGTGTGTTGTCCTTATATATATGTCTGTATTCCTATCCACTGTGTGTGCAAGGCATGAGTGGTGCATACTGACAGGTGTCTGCACTAACAACTGCATCTGCCAGATATGTCTGGTCCACTGGTGTTTGCAGAAGTGGCCTTCATGTGTTTAAGTATGTTTGTACTGCAGTGTTGACCTTTGTGTTGTACACTGACAGGTAGTATGCTGTGTCTGCAGGGTATCCATCGATCATTTGGCACTGACTGTTGCTACATTTCTGAAATGCGGGAGGGGGGGCTCCTGACTATTTCTAAATTTATACACAGGATTGGGGGGCACGCCTGACTCTTACTATATGTCTACATAGAATGGGGAGGCACACCTGATACTTGTACACATTTGCTAGGACTGTACTGTTATGTCAGTTACTCCATTTCAGTCTGTAGTCTTACCTATCATGATGGCTAGAGACATACCAGTGTACTACAGTTCTTAGCTTTTAATTACCTACATATTAGTTTCTGACTTCCTAGCCTTCACAACTGACATCCCACTGCCTGGCCTGCTGTAGTCTGTCTGTGTAGGCCTGGGGGAGAGGTTACCCATAGGCCTCATTCAGCAGCCATAGTACAGCATTTGTTTGTGTTTGTCTACACCTGTCCTGCTGGCTGTGACTATTCTTGGGTATGTGACCCCCCCATTGGCATGTGTGAGTTACTTATCTTGTGGGTGTCCCAGTATTGAGGGTTGTGCTGCAGGGCTGCCTATGTTGGATAGCACACTCTACACATGGTTAGGCACAGGTAGTGTAATGTTTGGCATCCATTTTACTGTATGTGAGAGTCAGAGAGAGTTGTTATTCCCTGGGTCCCTCCCATGTCAGTGTATCTGCTATGCATTGCCTCTTTGCCAAGGCCAGGGCATACTGGGCACGCCTCCTTCTGCCTACTGGGGCAGGCTCAGGTTGTTCCTCCTCCAAGTCACTCTGTGCCTGTGCAGGCCTTGGCAATGGTGGGGGGCTGTGTGGCCCTGCCCCATGCTGTTCCTGCTGCAGTTGTTTCCACAGGATCATATTGTGTAGCATGGCACATACAAGGACAATTTGGGTATATGTAGTTGGTGAGTACTTCAAGGCTCCACCGGATGTGTCCAGGCACCAGAACTGTGATTTGAGCATCCTAAACACATGCTCTATTTTGATTCTTGTTTGTGCATGTGCCCCATTATGGAGTTCTTGTTTGGGTGTATGTGCATTTCGGATGGGTGTCATCAGCCACGACTCCAGTGCATATCCAGCATCCCCCACCATGTGACCATGTGGGATGTCCCCATTGGCAAATCTCTGGTACAGCTGTCAGATGCCAGATGTGGGAATCGTGATAGCTTCCATGGCAGCCAGAAAACACGTTCCTTATTATGCCTTGGGCATTACACACGACCTGACAGTTGATGGAGGGGAAGCCCTTGCAGTTGATGAAGACTCTACCCCACTCACTGTGGTGGTGCTTTCATGCATATGTGTGTGCAGTCTGTTGCACCCGTTACCTCAGGGTATTCTGCTATTTGGTGGAAGAGATGCATATTGCTGGCCAACTCCTCACGGATGTTGAGGAAATATATGTGCTCACTGACATGTGCTGACATGGCATCCAGAAAATGGTGGAGTACTCTGGATGCTGATGCCTGTGAAATCCCCATCATATCCCCAGTTGGCCTTTGGAAGGTACCTGTAGCTAGTATTCTTAGGCCTACACATACCTTGGTATCCACTGGGATGGGTTCCCCTCTGTTAGTTTTGTGTGTGAGGCGTGGCCGGCACAGCTCAATAATTTGCTGTAGGAGATTCCTTCCACCCTATTGCGCTCCACTATCTCCAGCTCATGTTGCCCTTGGTAGGTTACCCTGGGTCTGTACACTCTTCTACATCTCTTCACTGTAGATTGCTCAGCAGCATTCACATTCTAATCACCCTCAGCCCCTTCCACAAGTTGTATGATAGCTATTACAGATCCTAACATTTTGCTGTTGTGAGTGTTAAACGTTCCCCTCTTGTTTACACCGGTGATGTAGAGTGTGGGAAAAAACAGAGGGGTAGGTGTTTGCATAGTTTATAGTAGTGTTCTGGGCTGGGCTGGTCTGCTGCCTATGTAATTGGCTGGTTCTGATACATTTCTTCTGGCATCTAAGCTAGTACTCCTTGATTACCTTCCTACTGCTGTTTTTCCTTCCCATTGCTCTTCTGTTTAAGCCCGGGGGCGCACCGCACAAACAGAGTACTCAAATGTGCACACTGCTATTTCCTGCTTTAACTTCTTTTTTCTTCCTGTAAAACCTGGTGTGTGGCACGCACACCCACGTACACTTTGTAAAGTGTGCTACGAAGGTTTAGACACACCCCCTCACTTAGCTGTGCTAAGCTAGGAGCAAATCCGAGCCAAAGGGCTCCAATCCACTTACAGTCTGCCTGACACACACCCCCATGATGTCACCTACCTCCTAGGCTTGCACCCAGCTATTCATACTCTTTCACTGTTGGGACCTGACTCACATGGTGGGGAAAATTGAGATTCACTATCCTTCCCCTCATTTGCATAGGATTGAATGCTAATGCACAGTTACATGTGTCACATTGAGCCTCTCCCTTTAACAACCACTACTCACTGACCAGGTTGTCTTCTGCTTGCCATTGACTTGCATAGCAGAATACTGATTTTAGTTAGAATGCTTATTTTAGGTTTATTTTCTTATTTTCCACCCGATCCCGTTTGCACGCCACTGCCCTATGCTTAAACAGCTGAGATCGGCTAAAAAAAAATAAAAGTTGATTTTTTAAAATTTTTTGTATTGTTTGCAATGCCAATGGCTTTATACTTGGCCATTGGCATGCTTCCTCAATGATATGCAGCCTTTATTTGGAGCTGTCATAGCTCCATTTTGGATTTTGCAGAAATGTACTCGGTTACTAACCAAGTACATTTCTGCAGATAGCACTAGTCTTGCCCGGACTGTTGCAAGCTTTCTGGATTGCAAAATCACCTCATTTGCATGGATTTCACCTGCAAATGGGGTGATTTGCATACCAGGGCTTAGCCCGTGCAAGATTAGTGCAGGAGTGCTCATGCACACTCCTGCAGGCTATTCCTGGATCACACAGCAGACATATTGCCTGCGTGAGCTCCTGCACCAATCTTGTGCAAGCTTTTGAGAATCCTGGGGCAGATCCATACCCCAAACCTCTTACTGTAACGAATCTGTCCAAAGGATGTCAAAATGGGGGTCAAGAGACCCAAAATAGGGACCTCTTTGAAATATTGTCCTTATCTCTCTGTCTCCAGAAGCAACTGTTCTGCCTTGCAACAAATGTACCAGTCCTACCAAGTCTTGGCCCTAGGGCCCTGTACACCATAGTCAGAGCAATCACTACACCATATGAGCTCTATGAAATGCTAATGCTTTTCCAAACATATCAGTCAGTAGAGTCATTCAACAGTAGAGAAAAGATTCTGTATATACACGTATTTTATGTATGGTGATTCATATATGCGGACAAATATAGACATAAAATATAGCTATAGAGCTATACATGTAAAATATATACATATATACATACACATGTATATAGAAAAGTATATAAATACATACACACACACACACACATATATATATATATATATATATATATATATATATATATATATATATATATATATATATATATATATATATATATATATATATATATGTGTGTGTGTGTGTGTGTGTGTGTGTGTGTATACATAAATATGCCTAAATATATATAATCTACAAAGAAATACAATCTGAGGATCATGCTGCTCAACACTAGAAGTCTAAATTTCAAAAGGCACTCACTCGAAGCACTCCTTATTCACAAAGGATGTACACACATCCACACTGGTAGCCCAACATAATGCAGCATAGATACTGCAGGTGTAGCTAACATAGGGTAAGACAGCAATTCAAGTCATAGCCTGCTATAGGTCCTCAACCATGTCCCAAGAGTCAAACCCCATATTCCTAAGCACCCTGGAGAATATTACTGTCCAATCTAATACTATCCTACTGGTTTACCTCAACTACCCCTCCATTAACTGTGAAAGCTACACATGTATCAATTCACTTGCCCAATGTGCCTGGAATGCATTCATTCCAATGGCCTGGAACAGCTAATTTCTACACCCACTACAGGTAGCAACATTGTTGACCTAGTCAGTACTAACATGAATGACTGTTGCTGTTCACCAATAGTTAACTCTGCCATGGTTATCTCTGACCACAATGTCATCACCTTAGAAATCCACATTCCTCCCACCCCCCAGCAAAAGTAAGCACCATGAAAAACCTTTCCAAATCTAACTTTGGCCTCCAAAGATCAGAGGTGGCTAACTTCATGGCACCCATGCAAATGGAGACTAGTTGCATGACCTCTAAACACACATCAATGCAGTACAAACACATACAAAAATACACAGATTCCACCATACACAATAGAAACAAGATGCTCCCCTCCAGGAAAAAGGAAGCCGATCTGACAGTCCTCTGCCCAAAAAACTCTACAACAGAAGGAGGAAACTGATATGGAATAAGGTGAAGTCCCAAGACTGGAGAAACACCCTTATCAGCATCAACAAAAAGATGGTCAAATACTCTAAAGCTAGCTGTGAAAACAGACTTTCAGCACACAGTAAAGACACCCACAAGGCTTCCTATAGCCTCCTATACCAACATGTGCTTTGAGCTACTGCAAAATGTTAACTCCTATACTGAGGCAACAAATATTGCCAATATATTGGCACACAGATTCAGTGGCAACTTTACCCTTCTCTACACCCTCAAAGGAGCAATCACAATACCAGTACACTGCCAGGCACCCAGTAGTACTACTGGTTTGGTTAACACACGAGTGTCCAAGGCCAAGAATACAGCTTCTATTAGACCAGGCAATATCCCTGGTTGTCTTCTGCATGAACAACAGAGTGAACTGGCACCTTACCTGTGTGCCCTGTTCAGTCACAGCCTCACCTCAGGCTTTGTCCCTACTGATTGGTGCACTGCTACAGTTATTGCTCTCCACACAGGAGGAGCAGCTGCAGACCCTGGGAAGCATTTCCCCATTAGCCTGACAAGGCTGAAATGCAAAGCTATAGAATGCATTGTCATGGACCTAAGAAATAGGGATATGGGAATCTCCAGACTTAAGATCCCACACAGTTTGCTTTTGTGAAGGGTAGATCATGCCTGCTCAACTTGATTGACTTCTTTGAGTTAGTCACCAGAGCTGCGGATGAAGGCAAGGTGGTTCATACAGCCTAACTCAATCTGGCCAAGCCCTTTGTTAACATTCCCCACTCGTGGTTCATGGATAAACTCACTAAGCTACGCATCAACTCCTATAACAGTAGGTGGGCTGCAAACTGTCTCACAGACAGAACCCACATGTACCAGACTTTGGTACTTTTCTTGTTGTAACATATCCTTTATGGGGAATATAAAGGCAGTAATACCAATGGAGTTTAGTATTTACTAATTGCATTCTCCAGAGTCCCTGACTGATTTTCCAAGAACAACTGTCTGGGGAACAGACACAACATAACAAGGAAACATGTGGCTAGTCTGTGGACAGCATGCCAGTGGAGAGGTATGTCAGAGACATATCACTGTCAGATGTGAAGTCACTCACTAAATGCATGTCCACAGAAACCCTGTCAATCTATCAACCCACCATATGTATAACAGCAATGATGATGATATAGAATCTATTCACAATTCTGGAGATATGTCTCTCATGTTGTTGTGCTGTCTCCAGATGTCCTGTTGTGTGAAGTATTCCCACCTACTGTCTATGAATCTGTAGCCCACCACCTCTGTAAGTTCCTCACACAGGCAAGTAATAAGACCAAGGCCCACATGAAGGATGTCCCAATTGTTGGAGCTAGCAGCAGTGCCCAGGCCCACAATAAAAAAACTATGTGGGCACCTACATTATTGTGTGGCCCTAGCAATACCTGACATCTACACATCTGTTCGGAGGACAGACAGAAAGTGGATAGCAAACATGTTATGCATTAGCATTAATGTCCTGAAGGATAGAAGTCTAAAACTGAAATGTATGCCATTACTACATGACAGCAGTCCTCAATGACATGGGCAAAAAAAAATATTACTCTACAGTTAATACAATAATATCATATTAATATCCAATAGGAGATAGATAAAAATGTACAGCTGAAACACCAACAACAAGATAGTGTAACACTCGGAGTCCCGGCTCTGCATGCAGAGGGGCATGGCTGGAAGACTACAACAGACAATCTTATTTTACATGGAAAAGCAGTGTCAACAGTACTAATTTCATAATGCAATATGTGTGGAATCATATTCATCAGTCAGTGTACTGTAGCTGGCGTAACATGCAAGTGTGAATTCATATAACATGTAATACTACCCATGTATAAAAAATAATAAATAAAAAAAATGTGATACTACCCATGTATACCCAAGTGTCCTGTACAGTATAGTCACACCCCTTGCTACTGTAATGAGAGCACATAAAAGAATATGTACAGGAAATTAAATAAACTTATTACATGATATTTCTCTGTTATTTTATGAGACTGGAGTGTGAGCAATGGTTACCAGGGCTGAGCTATGCTTAGCAGGTGTACACATTGCTTAACTTTGAATGATAACCATTAGTTATCTCTGCTAAGCATATTTCTGCACTGGTAAGCATTGGTAATCAAAGCCTACACAATTTAAGTGCCTACCAGTTTAACCATGTTTTAGCACTGCTTAGCACCATGCAAACCTGTGCAAATCCACTTACAACTGCTTAAAAGTGCCTCAATCACTCTGTATCCAACAACCCTTCTTCTGGCCAGCAACATAATAACCAGCTATGCTCAGTCTTGAGCCGAGGATGCTATACACCATAGTCACAGCAATTTGCCACTAGGCCATCTTAGCTGTGAGCTGTTAGGATGTTTTTTACAACATATCATGCAGTACACTCAGTTTACAATCGAAAAGACATACTGTGCAATCAGGAATGATGATCTACAAATATATACATGAAACACATATTTACATATATAGAGAGATAGATAAATATGTGTGTATATATATATATATATATATATATATATATATATATATATATATATATATATATATACATACATATATGTATGTATAACAATATACAGATATATTGCCAAGAAATACTATATATATATATATATATATATATATATATATATATATATATATATATATATATACACATATACATATATAAATCCCCATACAAACATATGCTGCTGATAGACCACCCATAACTGGGGCAGCATGCACAGTTGTATAGGAAAGGACCCATGACACTCACATCTGCCCTACCCAGTCCAAATAATAAGTAAGTATGCTGCTACAAAACCATGATAGGCCATATACAATGGCCAGTCATATACAGTGGCCTCTTAGCAACACAACTATAATGAGTGAAGATAGTAAACGAAAATACAAACAGGCAGTAATTCACACAAGTTCATTTTACTCTGATGTCTTTGCCAAAGCCTTCAAGGAGTAGTATATTACAAGAAATACTTGCCTTAATTAGAAGAAGCAATTAACACTTAAGTACATTTAAATACACAGCCTTCAATTACACTCCTCAGTCAGCCCCCTAGAAGATAAAGTATCACATTTAAAAATATACATTGATTCTGTAAATAACAGTTGTTCTTTTATGACTGTTTGACCAAACTGAGACACAGACTTTTTCCAAAGCAGTACATTGTAACCCACTACATTTAATTACATTTATATACACAGCCTCCAATTACACTGCACATTCAACCCCCTAGGGTATAAAGTATCACATTTAAGAATTTAAACTGTCTCAGTACATAACAAATCTTCTTTCATGACTACTACCCCCATTGGTGAAAATTATTGAAATGAACAGCTATAGAATTGTCTTCTTACTTATCAATAATATGTCTCACATGTTCTAACAGCCTGGTTTCAAAACACTTGTTACTCTCCCCCACATAAAATATGTTACAAGGGCATCTAAGAGAATTCTCCATACACCAACCTCTTGAATGTACAGAGTCCCACTTGTTGTCCACCCTTTCCCCTCAGAAGGAATGACAGAACAAATTAATGGTAGACCCTACCTATCAACCTCCTACTGTATGGCATCTGTAACAAGCCTGACATAATTTGGGACTGAGGCCCAAAAACATGGCCATACTTGAAATATTGCTGTTATACACTGAGAAAATTGCTGGTGTTACAGGGGTTGTTGTAACATATCTTTTTTGAAGGATATAAAGTCTCAAACACAAATGGATGTTGGCATGTACTGATTGCAATCACCAGAGCATGCTACTGATTTGCGAAGGACACCACTTGTCTGGGGAACAGACCAAACATAACAGGCAAACCTCTGGCCATTATGTGGATAGCCCTACACTTGAGAGCTGTGCAGACACACAACTTTGTCAGACTGAAACCCATGCAGAAGTAACATGTTCAGACAAATTCTGTTACACAAGCAGTGTTCAAAACATATAACAGCAATACTCACATTCTGCCCCTAAGTCTTGAATCTTCTCCACCATTTAGTTGGCTTGTTTCCACAGGTCTTGTTCTTGTATGTAGTTTATGTATGGTTAACATGTTTAAGGTTATAAAAAAATGACTATATTAAAAGCTGATATTGTAGAAAATAAACAATAGTTTTATAAGCACATTTTTTACAAAAATAAAATAAACTCTTCAGATGATCAAAGTATGACATTTTAAATGAATATCTATAGTCTCTGTTTTCATTGATTTGCTGTATCTCCTTATAGCTGACACTTGCACACATCACAGCAGTGTTCCACAAAAGAATTTTACAAGAGTACCATGTCAGAAATAATTGTTCCAAAATAATATTTCTTTCTTTCTTTTTTTTTTCTTCTATGATAAATACTGACAGGAATTTTGATATGGAGTTGTGGAGACTTCATGTTCTCTGCAATGTATGGTTGTCACTTACAGTAATTCACATCTACTTCATGTTGTCATTATTATCTTCAAATGTAACTGTAACTAATCAGAAGGAGGACGGAGGTGTGGCCAAGATGCCAGACGGCTAGCATCAGTGAACATTAGCTGTGCTTATACATTTTTATTCTGACAGGAAATTTAATCAAATTTTTGGAAATATCAGGGGATTTGTGAATATAGGTCCTTTATTATTTTTCAAAAATTAGTACTAAAACATAAGTTTTTATTACTTTTTCCTGTCAAGAAGTTTTTCCTCAAGAAATCCAGGTATGAGTAACTCAAAGAACTCTCATCAGGACAGTGTGGTAAACAAGAACTATCTATAAAAAATGGACAAACTAGAGAATAAAATAGATACTATTAAACAGGATTGTAGTAAGGAGCTGGACATTCTTAGTGAACTGTCTAAAAAGCATTCTGAACAAATTGCTTCCATCAAGGAATCTGTAACAGATATGGATGGCAGACTGATGGAATGTGAAAGTCAAAATTAGTTTCTTTTGAAACAGAATACAAAACTAACAGAAAAGCTGGAAGACCTAGAAAGTAGGTCACAGAGAAACAACATTAGAATCTGAGTACCAGAAAAGGAAGAGGGAAATGATATGATACACTTTCTTAATAACTGGCTTCCAAAAGCACTACATCTTCCTGAAGCCCTTTCCTTCAGTATAGAGAGGGCTCACTGGTCTCTAGCAAAACCTGCTTCAACAGTTTCTTCTAACCCCAGATCCATCATTGTTAGATTGTTGTCCTCCCAAGATAAGGATTTGGTTCTGACGTCAGCGTGGAATAATTCTCCCATCAAGATAAAGGGCAAACTCATTTGTTTTGACAATGACTATACTTCTTCTGTCATATCTAGAGGAAAGAATGTGTTCTCTTGATAAAATCTCTTAAAAAAAGTTAACATCAAAGCACAAATTCTGTTTCCCTCCAGGATAAAAATATTTTTACCAGAAGGTGAGAAGAACTTTAGCGCTTTGTCTTTGGACTTTATTCACAAGAAAAAAATACTAGCTGATATAGAGGACATGGAATGGTCCACACAAAGTCTGAAACAACGTGCAACTAAGAACACTTGGACTGTCAAAGAAAGTGCAAATAAAAAATTAAAAGTCAAATAGGATTGTTATCAAATAATACTAAATACTTTCTTGCAGAACCCTTTACTTAATGTGTTACTGGAATATATACACAAAGCAAAGGTAAAGTGTCTTTATTTTACATAATATTTTATTGGAACACATATACAAAGCAAAGGTAAAGTGCCTTTATTTTGCATAGGCATATGTCTATGTATGTATGCATGTATATATATATATATATATATATATATATATATATATATATATATGTGTGTGTGTGTGTGTGTGTGTGTGTGTGTGTGTGTGTGTGTGTGTGTGTGTGTTTGTATGTATGTACATGTATATATATATTTACATATATATATTTTTTCATAACATATGTTTCATTTGGGATACAAAAGTCATGCTATCTTACTATTAATTCATGATTTCCAAAGTAAAACATTCATGTGTGTTAGTGGTGGAGTAACACATTAGAGTTTACTGTTTACTCTAATATGATTATATGATTATGGGCAGCGCAGTGGTGCAGCGGTTAATGCTGTTGCCTCACAGCAAGAGGTTCTCCGGTTCGATTCTCAGCTGGGGTGCCTTCTGTGTGGAGTTTGCATGTTCTCCCTGAGTTCGCATGAGTTTCCTCCGGGTACTCCGGTTTCCTCCCACATTCTAAAGACATGCTTCTTGAGCGTTTCTCCCTGGGCCTCCACTGAAAACAGGATCTGTGGAACCTAGTCGGACTTTCCCGGTCAACAAATGTTAAATAAAAAAAAATAAATAAAATACTGTATAGAATCCCCACAGCAAAAGTGCCCTTAGGAGATGCTTTAGTTAAGATAGTTTTATTTCCTCTTGACATTTTTGAAAGATGCTCATATCATGATTAATATATATGTCTTTACTTAAAATCTGCATTTCTTAGTGTAATATAGTAACATTAAGTGATTTACATTAACTAAATGCTTTAATTTTAATTCTATACCTAATTTAGTTTAAGGGATGTAAATTATTGATTTATGGGGAAAATCTTACTTTTCCAACATTTTTAGAGAAAGGCAGTTCATGTTTTTTTTTCACTGTGAGGCTGCTCATGTACTTTTTTTTTTTCTTTAGCATGGAGAAAATTTAGTTGTTTGAAATTCCCACCAAACATGCCTTTTCTAAGCCACTGTCACTGTTATTCATGTGCACAAGCATCCGCAGGGCACTAGCAGCAAGCTAGAGAAGCTGTAAGCAAGAATACAGTGAGCAATGACATCACACAAACTTTGACCTCATGCATGACTCAGAAACCAGGAAGTAAAGCTAAAATGAAACTAAAAGAGAAAATAACTGGTTTGTTGGTTGTTTTTTTTTTCATCTTTTATGCATCTAAATGTATGGAATCACTTTAAATATGCATTTTTAAGAAGCTAGGACTTTAATGGAGCAATTATTTTATTAGTCTAATGAGGAAAATTGCATTTTAATGCTACTGTATGTCTGTTGCTTTGAAACACTGAAGTCTGACAGGATACCATTCTTTGCTTCGATATCATGCCCTAAATGATAATATACTAATATTTGACTACATAAACAACCAATTTCTTTAATAATGTGAATGCAAAGATATATATATTTATATATATATATATATATATATATATATATATATGTATATATTTATAGGATTGAGTCTCCTTTTCCTTTTGCTACTGACATGCTTAAGCAACTGTAATCTATATTAGGTATTCTCATTGATGCTGATTTAAGGCAATATAATCAGACTTAGTTGCAATGATAGTTATGATAGTATGATTCAAATATTTGTTTGACCAGATACACTGTAGGAATGGATTGTTAAAATGTTCTAGGTCATTCTATTCTGTTCAATTAGTATTAATAGACTAACATATTGCCCCCCCCCTTTTTTTCTCCCTTTCTTCATTCCATTCATGACTACCAGTCTACTTGAACATAAAAAGTTATAAAAAGGGAAGGAGGGAAGGGGAAATAAATAAACTGGTGTAACTATTATATTGCTATAGTTATAAACACAAAATACTGTAATACAGGTATAAAATATATAGGTATTAGAATCTAATGCTGATAAAGCAACTAGGTTAATTGGTGAAACTGACTCCTTATGTTCCAATACTTAGTAGTGGCTTACACAATATTAAATATGAATCCACTGTGATTGCCTCGTGGACTTTTTATGTTCATATTTGTTTGAGTTACCTTAGAAATGCTTTACTGTTTGTATATATAACATTTAAAGCAGAAGCTATTTATGTATGTTTTTGAAGTGTGAGATGGTGTTATAGGGTGGTTTAGTTCATTTATTAACTAAACCTGGAACTTTAGGTTCCATGTATGTATGTTTTCTTAGTTATTGGTTTCAGAATTTGTTTCTAAAGATTTTTGACTCATCCGTGATACATAACTTCATGAATTACTTCAAGTCATTACTTGATGGGTATTATTGATGCTCTAAATATAACTTTAACAAATGATGATATATAAATGCTTATCATTAAATATTAATGGCTTAAATAACAACATCAAAAGAGCTGGTTTAATTAAATTCATTAAAATGCACAGAGCTCAGATAATCTTCTTGCAGAAAACCCACTTACTGGAGAAGGATTTGCAAAACATTTCATTTAATGGTTTTACAGTTCTCAAAGATTCCTGCTTTAAAGCCAAAAGGAGAGGTACTCTTATACTATGGAATAATACTTATACACTACCTAAAATTTTAAACACCTTTTTAGATAAAGACAGAATGTTAAGCTTAGTAGTGCTAGAAGTTGATAAGAAATGTTTCACACTGGTAAACTCATATTAGACTCCTGGTCTAGGAACTAAATATATGAAGAAATACTTGGATCTCATTACTTTACATGCAAAGGGAGAAATTATTCTGGCAAGAGATTTCAACTCCTTGTTATCAGATGAAGACACCTCTAAAAATAATAAGGTTAAACTAACAACACAAGCTAAAAAGCTAAACAGCTTTATAGCCTCAATGAATTTTAGAGACATACATAATTTAAGTTCAAAATTCACTTCAATACACTCACTATTCTTTCCGATTCGGCACACAAACTAATATTGATAAGATTTTTGTGTTTAACACTCTTTACTCTGAAATAAGTGATGTTGTAATACAGTCATGTCCACTCCCTGACCACAATGCCTTTTTGTTCAGCTTGACTGTGAAAAAAGATGATATAATTTTTCAAACAATCACAGCCTATGTTACTAAGTTAAAAGGTTTTAAGGAGTGGCTATTAAAAGACATAAATGCATTTATGGAAAACAGCAATAATGGTGAAGTAACAGATATACTCTGGGATGCATTAAAAGTTCACATTTTTAGTGGAGTTAAAGCTTGGTATTTTCAAAGGAGAAAGGAATGGGACAATAAACTTTCTGATTTACAAGCCAAAATAGATAAGCTGAAACTAAATTTAAAATCAAATAATAAAGCAGTGCGTACTGAAATGTATAAGCTAAACCACAAATATTTAAAAATATTGAATCATAAGGTTGCTATATGCTTAGAAAAGATTAAACTACAGTCCTATTTAGTATACCCCAGACATTTACATAAATTAGCTATCAGATCCACACAAATTTAGTAAACAAAATCACATTAATGAAAATAAATACAAGTATAATAACACAGTAAAAAGAACAACTGATTTAGGAGGTATATTAGAAGCCTTTAGAAATTATTATCGGTCAATCAATGGCATGCAATCACCACTAGATTCAGCTGATGTAATAGATACATTTCTACAAGAAAATATCAAGACTAAACTATCAAAACAACAAAATAGTATCCTAAATAAACAAATAACCTTAGCAGAAGTGAAAGAACAATTTAAAAATCTGAAGGATAATAAAGCCCCAGGGTTAGATGGGATAATCCCAGAAATATATAAAATTCTTCCAGAGCACATAATAAAGTTATTATTAAACACATTCTCCATAGTGAAACGAGACCTCATTTTCCCTCCCTTGAGGAAGTACTCAATATTTCCCCCCATTCTGAAACAAGGTAAGGACCCCCAACTATATGCATCCTATAGATCAATATCATTGTTAAACATTGATTATAAAAATTTCATGTCTATCCTGGCCAAAGACTAAAGAATATATTACCCAGTCTAATACACTTTGATCAAACTGGCTTTATCTTACATAGAAAAGTGCACAACAATATTATTAAGCTACTATCTCTAATAGACATTGCAAACAAAACCAAGAAACAATTAACTATTATTAGTCTGGATATTGATAAGGTGTTCGATTCCCTTAACTGGTCATACTTCAAACCTTTAAAGAATTTATCTTTACTTCAAATTTCACTAAACTGATATTAAATATTTATGGGCGGCCACGGTGGTGCAGTGGTTAGCATTGCTGCCTCACAGCAAGAGGTTCTCCGGTTCGATCCTCGGCTGGGGTGCCTTCTGTGCGGAGTCTGCATGTCCTCCCTGTGGTCGCGTGGGTTTCCTCCGGGTGCTCCGGTTTCCTCCCACATCCCAAAGACATGCTGCAGGTGGATTGGACACTCTAAATTGGCCCTAGGTGTGCGTGTCAGTGTGCCTTCTGTGGAAGGTTGGGTGCCGGGCTGGCAACTCGACACCGTAAAACTCCACTGCCATTCAATGTGTGGACAAGGTGATCCGCTGTGGCGACCCCTAACCGGGAAAAAGCTGAAAGAAGAAGAAGAAGATATTAAATATTTATAGTGATTCTAACGCATTTGTTAAAATTGGTTCATGTCTATTATTCCCAGTAAAAATTCAAAAGGGAACTAGACAAGGTTGCCCTTTATCCCCATTATTTTCACTTTATCAGTGGAAACTTTTGCTTCATATATTAGAAATAACCCAAATATCACAGGATTTCAAGTTAATGAGGGATACTGTCCAAAAGTTCTGCTTTTTGCTAACGATATTCTATTAACATCCAGTGACATAGAAGGCTCTTTTAAACATATCATAAATATCATAACTCTATTTGGAAAAATCTCAGGGCTCAATTTTAATCAAAATAAAACCAAAACACATTTAATCAATAAGAAAATAAATAGCAATTTTCAAAAATACATTACATTCAACTGGGGAAATGATAATATAGATTATATAGGAATAAGTATTAAAATAAGTGGAATGGGACTATTAAATTTAACTTCACTAAACTAGTAGCTATAATCAGTGACTTGACTAAAAAGTGAAACAAAATGTTTTTCACTATGGAAGACAGACTTACATTAATAAAAAATGATTATTTTGCCCAAGATTTTATTTTACATACAATCACTGATTTTGCTTCTTTCTAAAAAATTCTTTAAACAAATAGATTCCCTATTACTAACTTTTCTTTTGTTCCCAAAGAAACCAAGAATAGCCTATAAATGGCATGTTAGAGCTTGGGACAGTAATGGGATTGGCTTTCCTAACATATAATTATATTCCAAATCTGTTATTATTAACATAATACTACACTGGATTTCATCCATATACACCTCTAGCTGGAAACAACTACATAAAATACATATAAGCTCCTCTGAGAACTCAGAAACCCAGTTTAAGGAAACCTTTGGAATTATCAAAATATTTTGGATACTCTGTAAATATTGCTTAGATAGTAAAACAATGTAGCCACTTCTCACATGGTATAAACCAAATATTTTATAGTTTTAAAAATATAATTGACAACAATTATAGTTTAAAGAACACCGTTTTCATTACATTTCCCATAGCTTATACACCAGATTGCCTAGATACCTTCAATATCAATAAGATGCAGAATCTTAAAGACAATAATCTAAAGTTTTGGCACCAGTTTATGGATAATAAGAACATCCAACCAATTAACTTTCTTTTAGCCAGATATAATGTCTGTCAAGATAATTGTCTCTGTTTTCAATCCTTAAAACAGTTTGTTGAAAATAAAATGAGAGTGTCAATAAATCTGGAAACTGATATTATACCAAGATTGATACAACTATTCATATGGTGTCGTTTGATGAACAGTGAACATAAATTAAGCATATTACCTGTATATAAAATCCTACGAGAAGACTTGATTACTTTTGCCCCAGCTGTTTGGAATTACTCCATAAAGATTAATGGTGAACCTTTATCTAACGATAATAAGAAACAGTTATTAAATTCAATAAAAAACACTTCATCTTTATATTGGAGACTATATACCTGGAGATTAATTCATAGAAGCTTTTACACTCCACACAGAATTGACGTTATAACCAAGAGTAATGAAAGCAAATGCTGGAGGTGTGGTAATATTCTTGAAGCCAACTGGGTTCATATGTTTATCAAATATAAAACTCTCACACAATATTGGAGTGATTTTAGACATTTCACAAAAGCCCTGTGGTCTGATAACTGTCAGATTACTAGCTCTTTGATATTATTCAATGTTCCTACCCCAAGTGTAATTCTTAGACATCAGTTACCTGTTCTTTGGTTAAATCTAGCTATTGCTCGAAAAATAATTACATTGAACTGGAAAAATAAGCAAGATCTTATATTTACTGAGTTTATTTCAATAGCAAAATCTGTATGTAAGAAGAAATGCAACTATTTATCAGAGATCATCAAATGTAACACACAAAAGACTAGCTTGGCAACAATTGGAAAGATTGTTAGATAAATATTGATTACCTTTCTTGGATAAAACAATTGTTTATCATGGATGTTTGTATGTAGTGTAAATAGTTATTATGTTTTATATTGTTTATTTATAATACTTTAAGTCCATGTTTATTAACAAAATTTAATAAAAATGTTTTTGAAAAAAAAGGAGAAAGTATATTTCATTGTCTCTATTGCATTGTACATAAGCAGCCATAACATGC